>NC_056743.1:1612416968-1612704468 GCF_019279795.1 Protopterus annectens | reverse complement strand
TTAAGTTAACAGGTTTTAGGGGTGTATTGGTGGTGTGTATTTTTTTTTGCTTGAAGGCTTTTAATAAAACAAAAAGTTTTGTAAGATGTGACATAGGCTCAAATGGATATGACAAGAAACAACTGTATAAAAGATCAACCTGCCAAACATTATTGTACGTATGTAACACAAAAGCTATTACACATAAAGGTGAAAATAACTTTTTAACATAACAACCCTTTCTATATTATCTTCAAATGTAAATGGTCTCACATATATATACAAAAAAGAAAGAATAGTGCACTGTATTAAAAATGTAGAGTGCAAATAGTTACATTACAGGAGACACACTTGGAAAGAAATGAACATATGAATTTGATAAATGATTTCAGGATGGTTATTCAGCAGAATACCTGGGACAAAGGAAAAGAGGAATACTTATATTAATTGCAAGAGGAGCTCCAATAATGATAGAAGAAGGTAAAAAAGATTATGATGGTAGATTTGTAGCACTGAAGTGCTACTGGCAAGGGAGAAGGATTTCACTGACATGTTTTTATATTCCACCTAAAACTGCTAGAATGGAGCTAAAGAAAATTCTGGGAGAAATAATCAGCTTTCAGCAGGGAATATTACTTATAGGTGGGGAATGGAATTGATTTGCAACAGTGAATCTGTGTCAGAATGCCAAGAAGAGGAAACATACGAAAGGAGGGTAGATTTTCTAAGAATCTTATGAAAATGTTTGGCATGTAAGATGTGAATTCAATAGTAGGAGTTTGGAGTGAATTTATATATCATTCCCCAAGATACAAAAACTGAATTTGGCTAGACAGAACCAACATTTCACACAAACATATGCATTTAATTGAAAGTTTTAATACACATCCAAAAACTATTTCAGATCACACGCCAGTAATACCTAAAATAAAAACACAGGGTAATGAAAGAAAAATGAAACACTGGCGCTTTCCCACCTATCTGTTGAAAAGACAAGTATTTAAGGAATGAGTAGTAGAAATTATTCATGAGTTATTAAATACAAAAATTTCTTCTGAAATATAGCTAGGGAGTGAGATAAAATTAAAGTGGAGTTTAAAAATAGGGTGGAAATAAAGAGAAATATGGTTAAGAAATAACTAGAATTATTTAGAAGGGACTGACGAATGTTAAAAGCATTGCAGAACAGGGAGAAATTCAAATAACAAGAGGAGGAGCAACTACAGATTGTTAAACAGAAAATAAGAGATTACCTTGATAATATGCTTCAGTTTAGAAAGACTGCTGCTAAGCAAGTATTTTCAGATAACTCCAGAGCACAAAAACTTTTAGCACAATGACTCAGGCAACAGAAAGTAGAAAGGGTTGTTAACAATCTTAGGGAGCCTATAACAAAGGAGATAACAAGAAATCCTGTACAGGTACTAGAAATATTTCAGGAATTTTAAGGAAGTCTGTTTAAATCAGAGAAATATGAAAATTAATTAAAGGTACAAATGGAAATGTTTATGGAAGAATGAAATATACCAATATTAGAAGCAAATGAGTTTCAATTACTAACAGTTAAGATAGAACGAGATGAGATGAAATGGTGATGTACAACCAATTCACAGGAAATTCCCCAGGAATAGATAGTATTCCTATGGAAGTCTGGAAGCTAAGACAGAAAAAAACTGATAAAGATCTGAAAGGTTTTGTTTAATAGTTTTTTTAAGAGGAGGAGAAGCACCACTATCCTGGTGGTGGCTGTAATACCTAACGAGCATAAAGACCCATCAGATTTGGCTTCATATAGGCCCATGTCAATCCTAAACCATGACTACGAAAAGTTTATGTCTATAATGGCTAAAAGAATGGCAAAGGTGATACCAAAATTGACAGATATGGATCGATATAGTTTTATGGAGGGTAGGCAAACATTTGACAACATAAACAGAACATTGATGATCCAGACAGAAGCAGGATGTAAGAAATACCACTGTTGTTAGTAGGTCTTGATGGAGAGAAAGCATTTAACAGAGTAAGCTGAGAGTTTATGAGCAGGGCAATGAAAGTATTTGCATTACCTGATAAAATTATAAGGTTGATTAGAAGGATATATGAGGGATCACAGGCAAAAATTAAATTGGGTGGGTTTCTCTCTCTGATAATTTCTGTTGGAGCAGAGGAACCAGGCAAGGGTGTCCTCATTCCTCTTTGTTATTTGCATTATATTTAGAAGCAGTGGCAAAGTAAAGTAAAGGACTCAGGAATTCAAGGATATAATTGGTATGGTAGTCAAGAAAAACTCTCTCTATTTGCAGATATTATTTTCTACCTGATAAACCAAGAAAAGGATATTTCAGTGTCGTGGAACATTTTTAAGCAGTTTCATATCTTTTCGGGATACAAAATTAATGAAGTTGAAACAAAGGCAATAGCTGTAAATTTATGTACCCGCACATGAATTGGTTCAGCAATATCTGTATTTATGAGGACATGATAAAATGAGCTACTTAGGAGTATAGATTAAAAAGGATTCTGGTGTGGGAGCTAGGGATATGTGGGAAGAGGCTAAACAAAAGATAATACAAAAAACTGAGAAACTGGAAGCTCTGTTATATGGATATGGATAGCAAGATACAAGCAGTTAAAATGTTTTTAGTCCCTTTAGTTTTATACACAGGTCAGGTATATTTTTATCAAACAGAAGAGAAGCTGTGGACAGCAATTAATAAAGAGCTGAAGGATTTTAACTGGGAGGGGAAGATGACAAGAGTCAAGTGGGATAAGCTGATTCTTCCAATAGAGAAATGCGGTTTGGGGTTACCTGATTTGAAGGAGTATTTCAGAGCTACACAGTTAAGGCTCCTATACACAGCACAAGCAGAAACCTATAATTCCAAGTGGAAAGAAATGATGATGAAATAGGGGGAAAGCTCAAGAAACAAGAGGAGACTGGGATTTTGGATGCAGATTCTTAAGGAGAATGACAATAACCATACAGGATATTATATTAATAAAGTAGCAGAAAGTATTATAAGAACTAATCCAACAAGTAAATGAAGAAAGGAGATATTCTGCTGAAAAGTATGACTGCAATTAGGGACAGACAATGGGCAAGAGGGGGATAGAATTTATTGGAGAAAAATGGCAAAAGAACCAAGGTATTGGGAGAAAATAACTAGAGAGGGAAAGCAAACAGAATATCAATACATTTGCATAACTATTGGACTGCTTTTTATGCTGCCTGTTTGGTTTGTTCGTTTATTTGTTTACTAGATTGGGAAAGGTAATAGAACTGTGAGATGCCAAGAATTTATTTGGACTGCAAGCTAGAGTTTGCCTTCCCTATCTAGGCCTGATAGAGTATAGGCAAAGAGAAAGAAATAGGAAGATCCTAAGTGAAAAAACAGCATTAGTACAGCTTTTAGTAGAATCTAGAACAGAAACTGCTGTTAAAAAAGGAATAATTAGTAGAGCATATAAAATACTAAATGATACCTATAAGAATCAATCCAAGAAGTTTAGAAAGGATTGGGAGGAGAGACTGGATAATCAATTCACAAAGAATAAATGTGGGATAGATGTATGTCTCCAAAATATGCAACAAATTCTAGAAGATTTAGGATCTTTGCTTGGAAGCATTTACAAAGGTATTTTCATACCCCAAGTAGACTCCAAAGAATTCTTCTTCAGGTAGGCAGCAAATGTTGGACATATGATGGGGAAGAAATGTGTAATTGGGAACATATTTTCTGTGAGTGTAATGAGTTGGCAGACTTTAAAGATTCCCTCCAAACTACTCTGTCAGCGATACTGAGTGAGCAAACTCATGTAAGTAAGGAAATTATTTTTGAGCTATGATTCAGAATTGGAATTGCTTAGACAAAGTAAGGCCTTGCTGAGTCTAATTATGGTGGCTGCCAAAAAAGCAATTAATAGAAAATGAAAATCTAAGTCTAAACTAACTGTACTAGAAGTACTGACTATATTAACAGAGATAAAAACAACTAAAACTGGGATCTTTAGAAAATGGTAGGAGTAAATTACATAGAAAAGTGATTGTGGGAGCAATACATGCAGAGGAGGAAAGAAATTTAAAAGAAGGCAGGATTTGACTGAGCTATGTAATGTTTGACTGATGACTGGCTAGATTATAAGTGATGTGTAATGTTTGCAACTAAAATGATGTCAATATGGTTTGTGATATATAATGTTTGCAACAAAAAATATGTCAATATGGTTTGTTTTCATTTATATGTATGTGTGTGTGTGTGTGTATATATATATATATATATATATATATATATATATATATATACATATATATATATATATATATATATATACACATGATTGCTTATGTCATACATGATAATTTAATAAACAAAATTGTAGACACTGAAGACAAACGAACAAAACACCTGTTCACAAATGGAACAGTCCTCAAGATGATGCAAGCAGTAGCACAATCCAAAGTAACACAAGTAATATCAATCTTCTGCAAAAATGCTTATCTTCATCAGATTTCTTCTATTTAGGAACAAAAGTGCTTGCCTGTGTGAAAATAAACTTTAAATTGTTCTATTTCATCTTTTTTATTTTAAGCATTTTTGCAGAAGATTACTGCTTGTGTTATTTTGGATTGTGCTACTGCTTGCTTCAACCTGAGGACTGTTCCATTTGTGAATGGGTGTTTTGTTCTTCTAGTTTAATAAAGCTATTTCTTGTTTAACAAAATGTTAGTCCAGAGGAGATTATAGTGCAAGTACTTGTTACTGTTTGGCTTTTTATTGGACTACATTTCAAATAACACCCTGACAAAAAGCTAATGATCAAAACTAGATGCAAATGTGATTAGAGTGCCAGTGAAGCTTCTCCTGAGGTTACAGTTTATTTAGGTGGAGAAACAGTAGACCTATGTACCAAAATGCACTAGGAGACACTCATCTATTTAGCCAGTAATATTACTCTGGGTCGCTCTGATGCCAGTAATGATTAAGGTGCTTATTTAATTTTTATTGTTTGAAGGAATAAAGTTGATGGTTCCTCTGTAAATACTCTACAGACTAGCTTACTGGCTTTTAGGTCCTTGTTTCTGGGAGCTATTATTGTTCTGCCTAGCTAGATGAAAACTTTCTCCCTAAAATTTGAAGATGAAGAAACACTGATTTTTTTCTTTTCTTCAATTTTTCTTTCTTGCCTATCACCACTTTCCATTTCTACTAACATTTTATATGGAAGATCATAGCAACTTGTAAATGTTAGCACAAATCACTACGTAGGTATTTTCCTCCAGCATGAACTGAAGACCAGCAATTTCCCAGAGAACACTGATTCCAAAACAATGAATGTGTACAGTAAACAACAAAATGGCAAGACTATATTCACATGTATTTAAAAGGTTCATCATTGTATTACTGCCCTCCTGTACAGTACACTCCCCCCCCATACACACACACACGCAGACACACATGCAAATGCTGATGTCTTAAGGCTAGAGACAGAATACTTTATTTTCTTACAAAACCACAAGTACTTCCTTTTCACAAAGGCTATGTGACTGTTGAGTCAGTTTACATAATTGAAGGGTGTCACAGTGAAGCCTTAATACATACAGGGTTCAAAAGGTGCACCCTCCCTGCAAATTAATTAGCTTACCTTTGATTTAGTGTTTGAATAGGGGCAGCAGATATTGATATTCTGTGTAGTAATTGAAGCAAGAAATTGTTTTGGCTTGTTCATAGGTTCATACTAGGCTATCTGCCCTAGGGCATGTATAAGCCTAGAGTGTGTTTGGCTTTCGCCACCCATTTTAAATGAATTTTGCTATGCCCTTTTTTGAGGTTAGTATACTGTGCCTCTGTCTAACAGTGACACAGAAGTGATACCCAGGGTAAACCTACGATCTCCCATCCACTCATCAAGATTACTCTTGAATAGAGTCAATGAGAGACTCTGCCTAACCTGGACTGGGATTTTATTCCAGAGTGAAGGGAGCCTCTGGGTTATGAATCTGTCCCTCCAGCATGTCCTATTTATTTCAGTGCTGAGGTTCAAGTCTCTCGAATGCTTAGCTCAATGGGATTTGGATTTTCTGAGGTGCAGCATGTCCATTAATTCCGGGTTGGACATGGCTTTATACGTCAAGCACAGATCGCCTCTGAGCAGGCGGTATGCCACTGAGTAGAGCTGGAGTTTCTTTAACTGGGCAGCATATGGCATCTGTTTGAGCCCTTTGATCCTCTTGGTGAAGTACTTTTGGGGTCTTTCCAGTTGCTGCAGGTGTCTGGTAAGGTACATCCCAAAACGGGCATTGTACTCAATTATGGGCCTGATGAGGGATGAGTAAAGAGGCACGATGACCTCCCCTGATCTAGATGTGAATCCCTTCATGATTAGGTTGGCTATATAAAATGTTATTCTAACCACTTTGGCCACGTGGTTTTCAAATGAGAGATTGCTATCAACTTGGGTCCCCAGGTCCCTAATTACTTCTTCCATATTTAATGGATTACCACCTATGTGGTAATTTGTGGGCACTTTGTTTTTGCCAAAGGGGATGACTATACACTTTTTGGCGTTTAGCTTGAGGCCATGGCTCTGGCACCAGTTGTCTGTTTCTATGAGGCCCTTTTGTAGGATGCTTGTGTCGGCTGGAGAGTCGATTATGGCACCTAGTTTGCAGTCATCTGCGAACTTGGTCAGCCACAGTCCTTCCGTGTTGGCCTGTCCCTCCGAGAAATATATACCGAACAAGAGAGGTCCCAGGACTGAGCCTTGTGGGACGCCACTTGTAACTGGTTTGGAGTCTGACATGGCTCCAGCAATTCTAACCATGTGGGTTCTGTCCTTGAGCCAGTTTGCAACCCATCTAGTGACATAGGGGTTTATATTTAAGCTGGTGAGCTTATCTATAATGCCCGAGTGGGGTATTGTATCGAAGGCTTTTGCGAGATCCAGGTAGGCGATGTGGGTAGAATCCAGTGTCTGTAGGTCCCCAATATCTTTATTTATGAGGTCCATGATGATCCTTTCCATAGCTTTGCAGACCAAGCTAGTCAGGCTTATGGGGCAATAGTTTCCAGGATCCGTTGAGGCACCACCTTTGTGGAGAGGGACCACTGTTGCTGTACACCACTCTCTGGGTACATATCCTGTAGTAAGGCTGAGATTGAACAGTAGTTTTGTGTTTGGGTTTAGCTCTTCTTGGAGTTCATGTAGGATGCAGCCCGGGACACCGTCTGGTCCCACTGATGCTGTGTTTTTTGCTTTGGAGAGGGTGGCTCTTACCTGAGCATCTAAGATGTCAGGGGGGGCTGCACTCTGCTGGGATAGATATTTGCCCTTTTGGTGGGGAGGGTGGGGGGAGTTTGCGCTGAACCTGTCAGCTAGGATGTTGGCAATGTCTGTGGGTTCAGTGTATGTTTTGTCATTTTGGACTAATTCTGAGCATATCTGGGAATTCCCACCCAGGTTCCTAACATAACTAAAGAAAGCCTTGTGATTATCCTTAGTGTCCTGTGCAATTTTTCTCTCGAAGCTGGCCTTAGACGATTTTATGAGTGCCCGTAGGTTTTTGCTAATACTGATCAGAGATGCCTTCCCTTTTTGGGATTTTGCTCTATCATTTAATAGCTTCCTCCTTCTATTGTGTAGTTTGTTTATGGCTGGGATCCACCAGACAGGACGCCTGCCTTTGGAGGATTGGGTCTCGGTTTTATTTGGGATTGCATGATCCATGCATTCCTGAAGGTGTTCACAGAATGCGTTTATAAAGGATTCTGCGGTCTGGGCCGTATTTTCCACAGGCCCGGGAGCTTTGAAGGATTCCACCTCGGCTTTGAGGAGTGTGAAATTTGTTTTAGAGAAGTTTTTCACTGTGGTTTTCTGGGCAGGGGGTGGGGTCGGGATGTGAATATCCAGTGAGATTAGTTTATGGTCTGATCTTACCAGTGAGGGATACACTTCTGGTCTGGAGCATAGAGCCCCCATGTTGGTGATGATCAGGTCCAGTATGTTTTCCCCTCTTGTGGGAGTGGTAACAAGTTGTGCCATAGCATTTGAGTTTATAAATTCTAGGAACCTTTGGGCTAGGGTGTTAGAGCTAGAGTAATTCTCCCAGTCTATGTTTGGGTAGTTGAAGTCACCCAATATAATGGTGTTTGGAGAGACCTTCATATTTTCCAGTGTTCTCAGGAAGGCCGAGTGGGGTTCCTGGGTTTGGGCTGGTGTATAAACTGGAAGGCAGTTTTACCCACTGTTAGTTGCACATGGATAGTCTCTGATGTTTCGTGCTGTGCCACCAACCTGGAGGTGTGGGTATCTTTGACAAATATTGATACTTCCCCTCCTTTTGTGGTTTGGTCCAGGTTTTGGGGCCGAAAAGCATGGTATAAGGTATAACCTGGTAGTGCTGGGGTGCTCTCTGGAGCCTTGAACCAGGTTTCTGTTACTGCACAGATACCGATGTTCTCCATGCTAAGGAGAGCTTTGAGTGCATGCATCTTGAGGTTTAGACTTCTGGCATTGAGTAGCATTACTCTTAGTTTCTTATCCCTTGTGATACCTATGGAGGTGGGTTTGTCTTTTGAGCCTTGCCTAAAAAAGGCACTATGGGGGTGGCAAGAGCCTTTGCCAATATCCGAAAGCCCAGGGGTGACAGGTGCAAGCCGTCCCTAGCGAAGCATCATGGCTTGTAGAGCATATCATCCCAGGCTGACAGGCATTGGATCCCCTTTGAATGACACCAATACTTAAACCAATTGCTGAAATTGATCATCTTGTCTTCATATTGTAGCATTATTCTTGGTGAGGGTAAGATGCTACTCAAGGTCAGGGTCATACCGGCCTGGGCTACATGCCCACAGAGCTCCTCATGTCTCTTTTCATGTAGTCCAGGGAGGTACATCTCAGGTCATTCACACCAGCATGGACAATGACTGATTCATATTTGAACTTGCCTTGGAGTGACCTGAGTGCTTGTGTTATGTGGTGGATACTAGCGCCTGACAGGCAGCTCACCGTGACCTTCTCCTTGTTCAGCCTGGTGAGTGGGACGTCAGTGTGCCTGACGATAGTCACCTATTACAAGTGTATCAGGTGTGTTGTTTAGCCTTAAGGGATGTGACTGTCCGGCACACTGGCTTTGTGAGCTATGTGTTGCACGTGTTTTGTTTTGGGGTAGCGGTTGCTTGGGTGTCTGCTTTGGAGGTCGCTGCTGCTTAGGCAGATTTTTATTTAGAGCCTCCGAGTATGTTTTTGTGTTTGGTTTGCTGTCGTGGTAGGTCTATGTGAGACTGGAATTGTAGTGAGGGTGGTTTCCTTCTCCTCCTACCAGGTTACGCCAGTACTGAGTTGATAGAGCTTAGCCTCCAGTTTGGCTATATGGTTGCATCTCTCACATGTGTTGGAATTTGCTGGGAGGAGGAGAGAGTTGTCTGTGTACCTGAGGCAGTTGTAACATTGCCTCAAGATTCCCAGATTCACCAGCTGGACCGGAGAGGAGATTGACAACTGACCTTTGGACATGCTAGAATAGTATTGGGAATTCCTTTATAATTGAAAAAAGGGCCAATGGGGAACAAGGTACTCAAGGGGAGTTTGTAAGGGTGTAGTGCTTTTAATTTTTTAGTGCTGACTTATATAATTGCTTTAGTGAGCAAGTGCCAGGTTTTAGAATAGGAATAGGGTGTTTATTATGAGAACTAGATCAGTTCTATGGGAAAAAGTGAAGAGCAGACTTTGTGGAGCCGAGAATGGTTTAAACCCCATTAAGCAGAGCTTCCCGATGCTGCGCTATGCACAAAATCGCGCAAAGCCGCGCCAAAGCAGGTTTTATACAACGGGGACTTGAAAGAGCTAGAAATTGGCCCAAAACGGCCAATAGACTTCCAGATTCTTGTGCTGGGAACACTCCTCCAGGGATAGATAGGCTGCTCTAAGCTCCCCACTGCCACTGGTGAACAAAGAAGCCTCCCTTTATCCAAAAAAGGAAATGGGCAACACAGGAACTTTCCAAAAGTCCAGAATACAGCAAAGCCTGTATTTGGAACACTCTAGGTCAGGAAAGACGGGCAACAAAGATTTTTTTTGTTTGTTTTTTTTTTCTTTTTTGCAACAAACAGCAGGAAAATGCAATAAATATGTAACAGGCTAGCGCACTTGAGTGTGTAGCCTCAACAGGTAAATGCAACAAACAGGACAAACTTTAAAAGTGCAAGTGCAAAAACAACTTTAAACAGTTTAAAACAGTTCAAGAAGCAGCAATACTTGTATCTTGTCTTTCCCCGTTACTCTACTTTGAGATATTGTCTTGTTTTGTATCCGGTCTTCCCCTTTAACTCTACTTTGAGATAAAGACAGGTGCCATTTTTAACAAAGTATCAGGGAGGTATTTGCTCTAGAGAGATCATCAACACTAGCAGAATCCCAAAGGCCACTGTCCTCTGCCTCGTTGACAAATATCTCTCTGACATGAAAGCTGATATCAAAGAACTATGTCTAATAAAGTTTGCTGATGACCTCAGACTAGGAATGTTTATTAAATCCCATTCTGATACTCAAATTCTTTGTTAGGGACTGAGCCAAGCAAATGTTTGGTGCATGAGTCGTGGTTGCCTGCAACCAAGGAATGCATACTTGTTTCCAACCTACCATTACCACCACATACCATACAGATAACATTTTACTTAAATCTGACACAGTTCTGAGGGACTTGAATGCTTGAGTTGATAATAACTCTACTTTCTGTTGGGGTTAGAAAATCATTCTTCCTTGCACAACATTATCTTTCTTGATATCTCCTTAAGGTTCAGAGAAGTTGTGGTCCCACTTTATTCCTCCCATATTAGACACATTACTGAATATATTGCATCTTTACTAAGCCTCTAAGCTAAATCAAGAGGCCTCAATGTCTTCTCACCAAAATATATCTCAGGCCTTCATACCCATAGCCATAGCCACTCTGACAAGATAAAAGTTGTATCATACTCAATTTCATAAAAGCTCTGGGGGGAGATATCTGCTTAGCCTTTTGTACTGTGAATGACCCTGCATTCTTCAAACTCCTTCATCTAAACAGAATCAATGTTAAACATATACTTTACAAACCTAAACATATACTATCTCATTAAAATTTCCATCTGGTGTGTCCAATTCCTTAGCCGTACAAATTCCTCATCTCTGGAAGAGGCTTTACTTACATATTAAGAGTACTTCTCTGGCAACCTTTAACAGAAGTCTTCATCATGGTTCATCACAAATTTTCATCTGAACGGTGTGTGGAAAATCTACTTAATTGTGGACACTATTAATCTCCCACTGATACTGGCTTGGTGGCAGAGTGGTATAGTGAGTAGCACTTCTCGGCTGGGGTGCCTGCTGTGTATAATCTGCATGTGTTCATGTGGGTTTTCTTAAGGTACTCTGCCTCCCTCCCTCATCTCAAAGATATGCAGTAGGTTCATTATAGACTATGAATTGTTTGTGTGTGTGTGTGGGGGGGCAACAAAGTGATATAAGCACAAAATGTTTAAACCTATTTTATGCAGGAGGCAAGCCTCCTTATTTTATAAACCAACTCCAGGATCGCACAACAGTAGGGAAAGGGCAAATTCCATTTTCAAAATTTCATGTTCATGTGTGTGATATTCAATAAAGAGATGTCAATCTTCTTTTATTCCCCTACTTGCCGAGTAAACTCTATGGATGATGTCAGCTGTTTAAGCAGTAAGTATAGGAGTCAAACGTAACTCAACAGCATTGGGTGTAAGAAGTATTGGGAGATCTGGCTGAGCCTCAAAATGATCTCCTTGGCCATAAGCTTAGTAAGAACCTATGAACCTAAATGACACTATCCATATGGAATACCAAATAAGGGCAACTGACACACAGAGCTTGTAATTCAGAAATTCTTCAGGTGGAAGTAAAAGCCACCGAAAAAAATGGTCTTCCAAAGCACACATTTCAGTTCTGCCTTATTAGCAGATTCAAAATGAGGAATAGTCAACTCATCTAAAACAAAATATAAGTCCCAAGAAAGTAAGTAAAGGTACTTGACAAATTCACGACCATCTTTACCCCCCCCCAGCCACCTCCCACAAATACCCTCAAACATAACCCCTCCAACTATAACTTAGAAGCATGTGCTGGTGCACTCACTAAAGCCAAGAACCCTGTCTAAATAAACTCATCTTTAGTCCTTCTCTTTGCCCCTCCCTTGCCTCAACCTTTAAAATTCACCTTCCCAATAGACTCCTAAGAACCAATACCCAAAATCTGACTGAACTGCATAAGCCTGCACACCTACCTGGCAAATTTCTACTATCCTTCTCCTTAGCACGTCTCTGGAACTCCCGGCCACCTCACTTTCGCACCACTAGCAGCCTCTCTACTTTCAAAACCTTGCTTCATTCTTACCTAACATCCCTCTGGGAATGCTCCTGTTCCCATCCCACATGAATTCCCCAGTAACACACCTATTTATACCCCCACTCTCTATCTTCTTCCCCATCCTTTCTCCCCACTTCCTTCCTTACTCCCCTTCTTCCCTAAACACATCTCTCCCTTACCCCATATACCCAATTCTATCTCTTCCTCCACCTTCATATTTTCCTCAGCAGAAATACTCATTCTGTAAATATCTTCTTATAGTTGTATTAGATGTAATGTCTGCATTTGCAATCATAGGAATTAACAAATTTAACAAAGTATCAGGGAGGTACATATTTGTAAATATTGTAAATATTCACTTAGTGATCCTTTAATTCTGTTTTTGCATCTTACTAAATTGTACCTTCAGATATCATTTTTATCTGTACTATTGTTATTCTATAATAATGAAATATTATTTTATTCATTGTATACTGTGGAGCTTTTCTCCCCAGGACTCCATTGAAAATGGGCTCTTCTGACCCAATGGACTATCCTGGCAAACAAACTTCGAATAAATAAATAAATGGGCCCTGATAACATACCAAGATGTCTCCTGAATAGTCTAAAATACAACTTATCAGGACCCCTGGAGTCATTATGTAACTACAGTCTTAAAACAGGCTTTATGCCATGTGAATGGAGGACTGTGACGGTCATCCTCCTTCATAAGAGAAGACCTGCAACAGATCCTGGAAACTGTTTTGACAAAGCCAAAATGGGATTGATCCAGTGTGTGGAGGTCTCCTACATCATATTTGCAAAGCCATGGAAAGAATTATCATGGAAATGATCAACAAGGACATAGCTTTGTCAAAGGAAGGTTATGCTTACTGAATCTGGTTAACTTCTTTCACTAAGGCAATGGATGAGGGGAAAACTGTGAATACTGCCTACCTTGATCTGGATAAAACATTTGATACAATACCTCACTCGGACACTGTCAACAAACTTATGGAACTAGGTATAAACCCCTTTATAATGCCCTGGATAGGTAGCTGGCTCACTGATTGGAACCAGGAGGTTAGAATTGGAGAGGCCACCTCCACAAAGAGGCTGGTGAACAGTAGAGTCATCCAGGGCTCTGTGCTGGGCCCACTCCTCTTTCGCATCTACTTCCCAGATGTCAAAGCCAATGTCAAAAGCTTCTGACTAACCAAGTTCACAGATGTTTGCAAACTAGAAGTAATCAATGAATCCCCCCAAAACGAGAACACCCTTCAGAAAGGTCTAACTTAAACAAACACTTGGTGCCAAAACCATAGCTTAAAACTCAATACCAGGAAATGCATTATAATACCGTTTGAGAAATCAGCCACCCTGGGTAACTACGTCGTCAATAAACCACCACTAAAAGTTGATTTATTAGTCAGAGATCTGGGAACTCATGTAGATAGTAACCTATCCTTCAACCAACATGTGTCCAAGGTAGTAAGAACATCTTTCTATGTTGCTCAAATTATAAGCAAGGGCATGGCATCTAGGTCCAGAAAGGCCATCATTCCACTGTACTAAGCCCTCATCAAACCCATCACAGTGTATAATGCCCACTTTGATGTGTATCTGACCAGACACATGCAGCAATTGGAACATCTACAAAGGTTCCTTACAGAAATAATACAGGAAGTAAACACAATGTCCTACACTGATCACTTCAAAGCCTTGCCTTTTTACTTGGTATCATATGGACTTATGAGGGGTGATCTTTGCCTGGCATACAAGGCATCCCTAGACCCTGCATATCTGCAAAACAAACAGCATCAGAACTATTAGAGTAAAAGACCTAAATTTTGCTTGCAACATAAATAAGACATGCTGGAGTGACAGACATCTTTTTCAGAAAATTTCCAATCTCTGGAAGAGGCTCCCTATCCATTTGAAGCAGAGTTCTTTGCTATCCCTATTAAAACACAACTTGGCCCAATGAATGGATAATCGGAAATTCACCCCTGGTCTGGCACCTATGTCTCTGATGGAGAAAGGCAGTCAGGTAAATCACCTCCCATATAAATCAGATTTGGGTTGCTCATGATGAAAATCTGAGATTGTGGCTAGAGGTACCATTATGGACTAATAGCTTAATCCTGTGTCACATATTTGTGACAGTCTAATACAGCTGGTACTGTACTACTGAAAGGATCTAAATCTTTTGCAGAGCACATACACAGACATGTATCCCTTTATTTCTGTACATTTTCCCTTATTGTGCCCCTAGGCAGAAATGAGGATAAGGACCACATTGTCAGGGTATGAATGGTTCTGGCCATTAGTGTAACTGGAGTAACCATGTTGTTAAAAAGAATGAAGGTTCATGTGAGGCTTGCAGAACAGTTGAATTATCAGAGTTCTGGAGACTTCTCCAGAATATGAGATCATAATCAAGAAAACCGTGTGTGTCAAGGCCCATTTAAATAGAAGAATGACTCTGGATTTGTTTGACTTTCTTATCGACTTTCTTAATGAATTTCAGAATAAGAGGAAATTAAGAAAAGTGTAAAGGAAGGTAATTTCTGGATGACTGCATCTTTAGGATGCTCTTCCAGAGTAAGAAAGAGGGAAAATAAATTGCTGCACTGGCAATCGGTCCAAGATAAAAACAGGTCACAGCAAGACTTCACCCAGCAATGGAAAATCTTCCAGGTTACTCACAGGCTATAGGGACATCTTGAGTGATAGCAATAAACAGCAACTAAGCCCGTTTGGCAAAGTGACTTAATTGGGATGTAACTGGCTTTCAGAAAGGGTCTGTGGAAACATCCCATTTGCAAAATCTCACGAACTACTCTACATATGGAATAGGAGTAGAAATGGGTTCCTCCCTGATGGTTTATGTACCAAATCACTGCCATGCATTGAGTGTGGGTGACAGCAGTACCTTGGGGTAGGGAGTCCTGAAAGGCTTGTAATTTTAAAACTGCCTTCACCTCTAAAATGCTGATGTGAGACTGGGCTATCTGTGACCATATTCCATCTGCCCATGAATATGCTCCCCCCAAACACATACATGCACTACACACACACTAGGGTACATGCATCCATGGTGATGGCCACTACTAGTTTGAGAACAAGAAGGGACTGCCTGGAGTTAAATTCATTGCATGCATCCACCACTTCAAAAGAAAGATGTAGGTTTGGCAGCTTTACTAGCTGCATTATGACAGCCATCATCTGACAGTACTGGCCTTTTAAGGTCTGTTGAAGAGCTCTCATATGGTCCTGAATGCCAGATACTTCATAAGTACTTGCTGTCATAACTGACAAGATTCTCATATACAGCGAAGCAGGGACCAAGTAAGCAGGAAGAATCTGACTTAGAATGTTCTGTAAAGGAAGCATTCTGCCTGAGGGAAGAGCAATGTAGGGTCCAGTGTGCTTCGGAGGAGTGTGAGCATCTCAAAGGCCTCATCTGAGAGTTTGAGGTGTCCATCCTGATTCCTAAAGGTTGGAAAAGACTGAGGGCAGACTTTCCTGCAGAAATTAGACTCTTCTAATTGGACTGGCTAGGAAACAGTCATCTAGGTAAGGGAAAAACTTTATGCCCTACAGCTTCTGGTTCACTGCAACTACACACAAGCATCTGATGAACGGCATGGGGATTGAATCGAGATTATAAGGAAACATCTGGAATTGATAAGAGCTGACTCCTACTCAGAAGTGTAAAACTCTCCTGAACTTCCTACCAATCTTTTTGTAGAGGCAGGCATCCTGGAGGTCCAAAGAAAATATCCTGTCTCCTTCTCATACACAGGGAAGGACAGCCTGCTGCATGATTGTATGAAGGGATTATCTGTATAACTTAATTTAGGCCACTCACCTCAAAAACGAACCTGAGGTTCTTCATCATTTTGGGAATGAAAAACAACCTAGAGTTAAAAAACAGATCCTTTTGTTGTCTGATGTGACTACCAGAATGGATTATTTCTGTAAGAGGTTCAACACCATTATCCTCAAAGGCCTATTTTGATAAAGTAAAACATCTGGCAAACTGATAGAGTGAGGGTGGAAAGAGATTTAGAAGGAATCATGTAGCCTACTGATATTATTCCCCTGAATCTGCTTGCCTTGTGTGATGGTCATCTGGCATCCAAGTGAATGAACACATGATCCCTCGTTTTCTCCACCTTGAAAGCGTGGTGCAAGGTCTCAGGGATTAGAGTTCCACTTCTTTGGAGGAGGACTGTGGTATCTCTATGCTGCAGAGTGTTACTGCCATTTAGCTGGAAACAACTTTAAAAATTGCTACAACCATGGCAGATTTTCTGAAATCCTCTGTTATTTTGCTGCTGTTGCTGGCTATGTTGAAACCAAAGCTGACATGAAATCCACTGCATTTTACAGTCCATGAACTGTGGGCTCCGGAATTTCATATCAAAGGCTATGAGGGTCTTACCCTTCTTCTCCATATTCCCCAGGTGAATTCTGACTGATGAGCTGAAAAGCACAACCTGACAAAACAAAGCATTAAGAAAGATTGTTTTAGTACACCCAGTGACGTTAGCCAGATGCAATCAGGTGTAGTGTTGAAATATTATGCCACCATTTGCTGGTCTAACTGTAGCATTCACAGAACTGTAACCCAAACACACAGTAAGGTTTGCAGTAGATATGATGGTAGTCATCAAACTGCAATTTACATTTCAAGTCACCATCAGACTTCCAAGTGAGTGAGTCTTTTTATCGGCTGCATACCAATGAAAACATAACATATGCAACGGATAGTTTACCAAATCTGCTCACTGCACTGAATTTGTTAATATTCAGGCAAACAAGACTCTGTCAAGCAGAAACCTTTCTGGGGGCTACCACAACAATGACTGATTACATTTTGAAAGTCTCTGTCAAGCAGATTCATTTTTTGGGACCTGAAAGATATTGGTAGGCCTACTTTGGACAGGTGCCACAATATTAGGAAGGAGGTTAGGGGTCTGGTTAGCATCCTGTAGGATGCAATGAAGAGTCTGTGGCCATCCCCCTATTTGCCTCAGCACTTCCTTTCA
Organism: Protopterus annectens; assembly: GCF_019279795.1. Lineage (NCBI taxonomy): Eukaryota > Metazoa > Chordata > Ceratodontiformes > Protopteridae > Protopterus > Protopterus annectens. The sequence goes on along the minus strand of NC_056743.1, from coordinate 1,612,687,078 downwards.
ATCTAGTGGCCATTCAGGAGGATGGTTGGGAATTAACAACCTTGTCTTCCCAATATACAGGCTGTAGAGTTCTAGTGTCTTCTCTTACACTTGTACTTCTTACCAGATGCCAGTGTCAAAGCCAAGGGGAATGAAGAAGTCTGCAAAGAACCAGATATGTGGGAGCTATCCTGCAAGGGAGTTCTGATTCCTCTGTTCTATTCAGCAAGATGGTGGGTAGCGAAAATTCTAGGCAAAGTACTGCTGCTACTAGTCTGTGCAGTATGCCTTACTTGCCATTGTGCTTTATGCTCTGACCTGCATATAAAATTCTCCTCATTGTGATTTGGTGGGTGGGTCTACAGTACGTGGAGATGTTAATTTAAACAAGCAAAAAATACTGTGTCTGAACGAAAAAAAAAATGGGAAGCCATACTACCACCAGTGATAATTTTGATACCAAATTCTACCTGACTCAGGGTAAATTTATTAAAGAAAATGCAATACTTAAAGAAAAACAAAAAAATTCAAGAGAGACCAGGCTGAGTATGAAGGGGACATGGATTATCCAAAATTTGAACCAGGGCACAGGTAAGAAAAAGGGAAGGAAGTGATGAGAGAGAGACATGAAATGAAAATGGTGTTTCAAATCACAATGAAGAAAATGACATATACAGATCAGAGTGTATAGCCTAATGGCAGGCAAGGAATACTGCACAGACTAGTAGTTTGCCTATAAACATTCCAGGAAGAGACAAGAATGAAGCAAACTTTAATTTTAACAACACTCCATGTTTTTCAGCCAGTGCAGGTGTATCGGCAGTCGAACAGAACATGGGCAGAGGTAGCAGCTTCTTCAAATGTACCGCGGAACAGAGTTTTTCAGAAGAGAAACTGGAAGGAACAGAAGAATTACTAATACAGATAGTAGCTACTGTTGACAATTCTTTTAAAATTGTAAATTTATCATCCTTTATTTTAGATAACGAAGCATGTAAAGTTCTGAACATAGGATGGAACTTTGTTCCTGCCAAAAGAGCTAACAAATGTGATATAATTAACTGTCTGCAGGATTATATTAAAAAGTTGAATTTTAAGTTCCTCTATAAATCTGAAACTAAAAATGAATGTTTGTTTTATAAACCCAGTGTGTACAATCCACCTTTGAAAAAAGAACTGGAAATGTTTCTGATTACCACTGAAATGCAAATTAAAGAACTACTTAAACAAGAAACCTGCTATTAGGTATATGTTTGAAAAAGAAAGGAGTGTGTTTTATAGTTTGTTAAACAACAATGATATTCTTATAACTAAAGGTGATGAAGGCAATGTACTAGTGGTACTAACCAGAGAAATGTATGACACTAAAATGTATGAAATGCTGTCAGATGGTAATTTTTACAAACCTGTCTCCCATTTAGAAGTTAAAAAAGCATAGTCATTTATTGATTTCCTGACAAAGGATTGGTTTTGTAGTGGAAGAATAACAGAAGAAGTCAGGAAATATTTAATAGTTGATAATCAGAAATTCAGTAAAATTTTCTGTTTTCCTAAAGTGCATAAGGATTTGGGCAACCCCCCCCCCCCCCCCACACACACACACACACACAAGTAAAAGTAAAACTGAGGCTGTGGCAATTTTTGTAGACAAGCATCTACAAACAGTTGTAGAACTTAGCAGTTCTTTTATAACAGACACATTTGACATTAAAGCTAAGATGGATAGCTCATTAGTAGACAAGACAGATATGTTGGTTACCCTTGATATAAAATCATTGTACACGGTTATACCCATCAATGATGAAGGCATGAATGCAGCTGGGATGGAATTAATTCCAGATTGTTTTCTAGTAAAACAGTGCGTCTTTTGATGGAAATACTGGACGTAATATATTGAGCTACAATTTTCTTTTTAATTCAATGGTAAAAGGTTTTGCCAGATTAATGGGGTGGCTATGGGGGCCACTATGGCTCCCAGTTATGCCAATATTTGCATGCATGGATGGGAAAGAATAAACATTTTTGAAAGTATGAATGCAAAGAATATTATATTTAAACGGTTTATTGATGATGTGTTTCTAGTTTGGAGGGGAAGCACAGAATTGAGTGATTTTCTAACTTATTTGAATATCAATTCTTTTTTGAAATTTACATCTGAATACAGTTTGGATAACATTAATTATTTAGATTTAACAGCATTCATAGAGAATGGAAAATTAGTAAACAAAACATTTAAGAAGGAAATTCAAAACAATGCATATCTAGATTATAAGAGTATGCACCCTAAAACAACAAAAACTATTGTGAAGGGACAATTATGAGTGCTAACACACTGACAATAAAAGATCAAGGTTTTTTTGAATGAAAGTGACAGTTTATGTAATTCATTTTTTATAGAGATTACCCCAACAAGTTAGTAACAGAAAAATTCACTGAAATGTATAATTTGAGAAAACAAGGAAATTGTGTAGCTATAAAACCCAAGGATATCAACTATGGGGTGTCCATGCAAATAAGTAACAGTGTCTATGACAAAGCTATAAAAATATAATAAACAATTGGAAATTTTTTAAAAGTTGTCCAGAAGTAAACAAGGTTGCTGGAGAGCACCTGGTGTTTGCACAAAAGAGGGGCAAGTGCTTTAAGAATTATTTTCAATTGAAGTTAAATATGCCCAGAGCAAAATTCAGAAAGCCAGTTATGTTTAAATGTTACAACTGTAAGTTAACTGTTCACTGGTATAGAAGAATATAGTATTAATGATTACAACACCAAAAATTAAGTGACACTTTACTTGCAAATCAAAATTTCTGGTATACTTAGTAGTTTGTAGGTATTCCATCACTTTCATGTAGTTTGTACCACTAGAGAATTATATAAACAAATATATGAACACAAGTATGCAATTCAGGTGGGGGATGATAAAATGCACTTGGTAAACACCATACGACTAGTAAATGCAAGGTAGACTACAAGTTTATGATTTTGGATCATATACAAGAGTATGACAAACTGTTTAATGTTGAAGATGAATTGGGGTGGTGTGAATATCTGTGGCAGATAAAAGTAAATGCTTGCTATTCACCAGGATTGGTCAGCAAGGAAGATTTTGTTTATCTGAAGATGAAAGAGTTAAAATGTGCATGAAAATGGGTGTTTTCCATGCAACTATTTGTGTATTTAAACGTGTTTTAACATTACATTATTCAGTATGAAGAAGTTTCACATAATGAGATGAAAGCGCTTACTGAATGGATAGTTATTTTAATAAATTTTGCTTGGTTTTATTTTGCTGTTTTTTTGTGGACTTATCATACTCCAAGTACAGCTTTACTGTTATCGTTTAAGTACAGTACACGTTTACTACATCATGTGTAGTCATAATAGTTTCATGTAGTTAAGACCAACCACTTTTTTTACTGTTTATAGTGATGTTATAGCAGAATATAAACACCTCATTAACTCTGAAATGTGCTTTAGTCTAGTACTGGTTGGTAAGCTATTCAGCATGTGCAATAGTAACTGAGCACTTATTTATGTAAATTGGTAACCATGGTCAGTGTTAATCCCACTGTAGCATAGTCCCACTCCTTTCTAGTGGGCCCTACCCCCGTTCAGCTGTTTCCTGCAGCCCCCCCCCTTAGACTTGAAGTCACCAGCTGCCACTGGTCTGTACTATCAGCATTCTGGATGAATGCAATCACATGACCTGATGTTATTGAACCCAACTACCCTTGGTTGAAACACAGTGGGACAAAACTGGCACCAGTAGCATCACCCAAAACTGAACTTTGAGAGTATGACCTTAGCCATCATAGGACCATTCAGGTCAATCTCAGGAATATCAACCTCAAAATTTGGAAAACTAACCTAAGTAAAATCAGAAAGAATGCCAACAAAATCGGCAAATAAGACCAAGACTGACATGCTAGCTCCATCCTCTGTGTGCTGCAGTTTCTCCCACCAATAGCAGCATTGATTTCTAACACAACACATATCTTAAGTCTGTAGTTCCAAGACTGAGATGATAGTGTAGGTCAATGCTTCTACTGATGCCATCATCAACATCTAAGTGTAGAAGTCTGAGCTCACTGGAACCAGCAACTGGATGGTCTGGTAGAATAAAAACTTGGCAATGAAGAAATGCCTCCATCTCTACCCTGGCACCAGGGGAAGAAGAACTTTAAGACATTTTTGCTGGACTTCGATAAATGCCTCCATCATCTTTTCATAATTGGTCTTGATAGGAGGAATGGAAAAATTCCATTGTAACCTGTAGGACTTAGCAAATGAAAGCCTGGAGAAAAGAAAATGTTTTTGACTTCAATATCAGAAAAAGATAAACGGTCGTCTGCCATGACTAATTTTCTCATAAAATACTCGGACGTAATCCTGAATAAAAGCACAGAAACCCCAGAAATGAATTAAATAGAAGTCTTATCTGTCCTAGAATTTTTAAACAAGACCTGAAGAAGTGTTAGACCTGTTAACCTCTGTCTTGTCTCTCGTATGTTTTCTCTTCCTTTCTTTATCCTTGTTCTTATCTTAACCTGTAAGTTTCTCAACCAAGTGCTACACAGCCCCTCAGGAATGGATACAGAAATCTGTTTAGCATTAGATAACAAAAGCTTGTGTATCCTATCTCCGACAGTATGATGACTATAGGTCTCACAAATGTCACATGCATGTCAAAATGTTCCTCTTGTGGTGGTATATTCTCAAGAGCTTTATTGCCCATCCTCAATCAATACCACAATAAACAGAGGAAAAAAAACATGAGAGGGGACCACAACAGAAAATATAGCAAGAAGTGTTAGCTATATTTCTGTTATTATCCAGTACAGTGTCAAGGCAACAAAGTAGCCTTGCAAGTTCAAAAGCAAAGTAATACTGCTTGCAAACCATAAATCAAAAATGTCTAATACCAACTTACTTGTATAAGCTGGGTTTTCTTAAGGGGCACTATTGAAACAAATTTCAACAAAAATGCAGAAAACCAAAGTAATACAAGGCAGAGCAACAGTCTGTAAACTGTAACTCACAGTGAGTCTAAAATGCTGAAAGTAAAGCCACGTCCTAGGTATAGATGTAGAGAGAAAATGGTGAACAAAAGTTAAAATAAATGGAATAGTTTGATATGAATTTAACTGACAAAAATCAAAGAAATAAGCAGGTAAATAAAAGCCTGCTGGGGAAAGTGAAAATGAAAAATGTTTCCCATAAACAGACTCTAGGAAAAAAAATGAGCAGTTAGCATACCTCTCAACTGTCCAGATTTTCACAGACTGTCCAGATTTCTGGCTCATATTTTTGGTCTGTTTCTCATAAAACTGTGGTTATCTGGCATATCATTGGCAACTAGAGGACTGAAGTCAGAAAATAATGCCATATATTTGAGTTTCTAACTTCATACCCTTCAGAATATTCATACTAATGTAAAACCTATTATTTTATCAAGTTTCTAAGTTTTTAGGAGCAATATTCAAAACATGTTCCCTTGTGGGGACAAGTGAGTATGCAGGACACCAAAGGCAGGTAAAGCAGGTAGCATGGCTGAAGACAGACAGAGGTTTGGGGGGACCCTTTTTTAGTGAACGGAGAAAGTTTCACAAGGAGGTTTTTCGTGATGAAGAGGATTTAGGTTTGATTATGGGGAGTTTGGGGTCATCCACAAGTGGGGTGGAATTACAACAGCATGAAGTTGGGTCAGACTTTAGGATTCAGACAGTGACTGGTTAGCGAGGCAGAGCCTGGAGCAAGGGGGGGGGTCTTGTGACCCCCCATATACCGTTTTTAGTTAAAGGAAAAATTTGGAAGGAGGAGTATGTTGATATTTTGAATTAACTGAAGTGGATGGCGTTCAAAAGCTGATGGATTCGGAAACTGCAAACGTTAAAGACTTTTGGTGACTTTAACAGTCTTGAGGCAGAGGAGAATAGGTACACTGTAGCCAAAGGCTTGGATAACTGGGTGTTAGGCTTCATATATTACATGGCAGTATGGATGGAGGGGGGTATGTTGGGCCTTTAATGCAGGTGTTACTCATCAGTGGTGTGTAGGTTTTCTCACACCTGTTCAAAATGTGAGGATATGCATTCAACTGTGCAGGTGACAGATGGGAAGGCACACTGGTTAAATGAGTTTGCAGCAGCCTGAAGCGGGTGGGTTACCTTTATTGTTTCCTGCATTTCAGGGTAGTCAGGGTAAGGGGAACTTTGGGGGGCAGAGGAGGAGGGTGTCCTTTCATGGGTCAAAGGGAAGACTCGGGAATGCATTTTCCCAGTAACATGTCAGCTGGTCATGCAATTTTCTGATTCAGTAGTTGCAGTCGAATTAATAGATGGGTTTTCTAAGGGATTTTTTATTAAATCAAGGGTGGGAGGAGAAGAGTCAATTTGTAGGAATCTGCGTTCCTTGCAGATGACGGAAGAGATTTTGGAAGACTTGGTGAAGAAGGAATGGTAGGTGGGTAGGCTACTGGGTCTGTTTGATATTCCTCCCATTAACAGGATTAAGGCTTCTCCATTGAGGTTGGTTCCTATGAAGTTGCCAAGGAATTTCATTTGTTTCACCATTTGTCTTATCCCAAGGAGAATTGTGTGTATAATTTTATTTCGGGAAATGATGCAACAGTCAGGTTTGCATCTTTGGATGATGCAGTGCAGGTCATTTGGGAGTTTACTGACCCATGATTGGTGAAAGTAGATATTGAATCAGTTTTTCATTTATTACTGGTTTGGGAGGAAGAGTGGTCATTGTTGGGTATGGTAGTTGGGTTTAAGTTTTACTTTGGCAAGGCTATGCCAATGGGATGCTTGGTGACCTGTGCTACTTTGAGAGGTTCAGCACTGCTCTCCATTGGATTTCGCAGCAGTGGATGGGCAGCCAGAAGGCGTACAGTATCTGGATGACTTGGTAAGAGTAGGTGGAAGGTCTGATGTAGCACTGTACGGTATGGGTGCATGTCTGAGGATGTGTGAGGAACTGGGTGATCCATTGGCTAGGAAGAATTTAGAAGGCCTAAGCAAGGCATTGTTTTCAGGAATTGCTAGTGGATGCAGGCCATTGTTTGTTTTGTTTACCAGATGTGAAGATAACATGTTTGAAAGAAAAAATTTGATGGGGGAACTCAAAGGACAAGGAGCAGACTGAGGATATCATTGAGCTCCTCCAACTTCTGAAGTTTGAATGTCGGGCAGTTCACCCAAGTCATTTCTTTTGTGGGCTTGTGGTCTTTTTGTTGAATGGGGGAAAGCAAACCTCATTGGGTGAGGGTTAATAAGTTGGTGCATGCTGATTTATCTTTGTAGTTGTCTTTTTTAGAGCAGTTTAATGGTTTTTTGGCATGTGGACTGGGTTGTCCAAGAGGACTTACAATTGTTTACAGATGGGGCATATTTTGGGGTGAATGGTTAGTGGCTCGCTGGCTGGCAGGATGAAAGGACGATTAGAGGAGGGATGTTGGCTGTTTGGAAGTAGATCCAATTTCACTGTTGTCGAAGTTCTAGCAGGAGCAGTTGCAAGGGAAAAGGGTTAATTTTCAATCTGACAATACGGCAATGGTATGGGCCAATGGTGCTGCCAGATGAGGTGTGTTAGGTTGGCTTGGAATGCTCATATGGTTGGTACAGGAATCCTGGGTAGCTTTTAAAGGGAAGATGTATGGTAGGGCACTGCAAAATTTTGTTAAATTTGTGTTGCAGCTGTCTGAGGAGGAAGGTGTTTGGTGGGAAGGATTGTTGTTGAAATACTTGGGTCAGGCTTGGGAACAAGTAAGGTTCAGTCAGTCAAGGTAGACTTAGTTGCTATTCATAGGTAGATACTATGCTATCTGCCCTAAGGCATTTATAAGCCTAGCCAGAGTGTATTTGGCTTCCGCCTCCCTATTAGATTAGCCTACTGTGCCTCTGTAAAGTAGGTCACAGAAGGTGCCCTTTTAAGATTAGTTTACTGTGCCTCTGTCTAGCAGGGACACAGAAGAGATCCCAGGGGTGAATTTGCGATTTCCCATCCACGCATCCAGATTTCGCTTGAAAAAGGTCAGCGAGGGGCTATGTCTAACATGAATTGGGATTCTATTCCAGAGTGAGGGGAGTGTCTGGGAAATGAATCTGTCCCTCCAGCATGTCCTATTTATTTTTGTGCTGAGGTTTAGGTCCCTGGAGAGTGTAGCTCTAACAGACTTGGATTTTTTGAGGTGGAGCATGTCCATTAATTCTGGGTTTGACATGGCTTTGTACGTCAGGCACAGATTGCCTCTGAGTAGGCAGTAAGCAACTGAGTAGAGCTGGAGTTTCTTTAGTCGAGCTGCATAAGACATCTGTTTGTAGCCCATGATCCTCTTGGTGAGGTACTTTTGGGGTCTCACCAGTTGCTGTAGGTGTCGGGTAAGGTACATCCCAAAAGGGGCATTGTATTCATTTATTGGCCTGATGAGTGACGAGTAGAGGGGCACAATGACCTCTCTTGATCTACATGCGAACCCTTTCATGATAAGGTGGGCTATATAGAAGGTCTTTCTAACCACTTTGGTGACATGATTATCAAAGGAGAGATTACTATCTACGTTGGTCCCCAAATATCTAATTACTTTTTCCGTACTTAATGGATTACCACCTATGTGGTAATTTGTGGGCACCTTGTTTTTCCCAAAGGGGATGACTATGCACTTTGTAGCATTTAGCTTGAGGCCGTGGCTCTGGCACCAAGCATCTGTCTCTGTGAGACCCTTTTGGAGGATGCTTGTGTCAGCTGGAGATTCGATTATGGCCCCCAGTTTGCAGTCATCTGCGAACTTCGTCAGCCATAATCCCCCCATGTTAGCCTGAACCTCAGAGAAGTATATACTGAACAAGAGAGGTCCCAGAACTGAGCCCTGTGGGACGCCACTTGTAACTGGTTTGGATTTGGACATGGCACCTGCAATTCTGACCATGTGGGTTCTATCTCTGAGCCAGTTTGCAACCCATCTTGTGATATAGGGGTTGATATTTAAGCTGGTAAGCTTATTTATGATGCCCGAGTGGGGTATTGTGTCGAAGGCTTTTGCGAGGTCCAGGTAGGCTGTGTGGACTACCTTGCCCTCATCTATGGCTTTGGTAACTGTTTCAAAGAAATCGACTAGGTTTAAGAGGCAAGATCTGCCCTTAACAAAGCCGAATTGGGTAGGGTCCAGTGTCTGGAGGCTCCCAATGTCTTTGTTTATGAGTTCCATGATAATACACTCCATAGCTTTAATGACCAGACTAGTCAAGCTTATGGGGCAATAGTTTCCGGGGTCCATTGTGGCACCACCTTTGTGGAGTGGGACCACTGTAGCTGTACGCCATTCTTTGGGTACATATCCTGTAGTAAGGCTAAGTTTGAACAGTGACTTAATGTGAGGGTTCAGTTCTTTTTGGAGCTCATGTAAGACACAGCCTGGGACACCGTCCGGTCTTTTTTTGTTTTGGAGAGGGCAGCTTTCACCTGTGCATCTGTGATGTCAGGGAGGTTACATTCAGTTGGGATAGGCATTTGCTCCTTTGGGGGGGAAGGGGGGGGAGAAGTTTGCACTGAATCTGTCTGCCAAGATGTTGGCTATGTCTGTAGGTTCGGTATATTTTGTACCATTATGCAACAATTCAGAGCATATCTGGGAGTTTCCGCCCATGTTCCTGACATAACTAAAGAAGGCCTTGTGATTATCTTTAGTGCCTAGGGCAATTTTTCTTTCGAATCTGGCATTTGATGATTTTATGAGGGATCGAAGTTTCTTGCTAATACTGATCAGAGATGCCTTCCCTTTTTGGGATTTTGCTCTGTCATGTAGTAGCTTCCTCCTTCTGTTGTATAGCTTATTTATGGCCGGGGTCCACCAGACCAGTCTCATGTTTTTGGAGGAGTGAGTCTTGGTTTTATTTAGGACAGCACGATCCATGCATTCCTGCAGGTGCTCATAGAATGCATTTGTAAAGGATTCTGCGGATTGGGCTGCATTATCCTCTGGCCCAGGGGCTTTGAAGGATTCCACCTCAGTCTTGAGAAGTGCAAAGTTGGCTTTTGAGAAATTCTTTACAGTGATTTCCTTGGCTGGGGTTGGGGACGGGATATGGATGTCCAGGGAAATTTATTTATGGTCTGATCTTACCAATGAGGGGTTTACCTCTGGTGTGGAACATAGAGTCCCCATATTGGTGATGACCAGGTCCAATATGTTGTTTCCTCTTGTGGGAGTGGTGACCAGTTGTTCCATTGCGTTAGAGTTTATAAATTCAAGGAACCGTTGAGCGAGGGTGTTTGGGCTTGAGTAGTTTTCCCAGTCAATGTTTGGGTAGTTGAAGTCACCCAATAACATAGTGTTTGGAGAGACCTTCATATTCTCCAGTGTTCTCAGGAATGCCAAGTGGGGTTCCTGTAATAGGGAGGGTGTTCTGTAGCAGGCTACAAACTGAAAGGCAGTTTTGCCCGCTGTTAGTTGCACATGGATGGTTTCCGATGCTTCGTGCAGTGCCACTAACCTGGAGGTGTAGGTATCTTTGATGAATATAGATACTCCCCTCCTTTTGTGCTTCGGTCCGAGTTTTGGGGCCAAAACGCATGGTATGAGTTATAACCTGGTAGTGCTGGGGTGCTCTCAGGAGCCTTAAACCAGGTTTCTGTTACTGCACAGACATCGATTTTCTCCATACTGAGGAGAGCCTCGAGTGCGTGCATCTTGAGGTTTAGACTTCTGGCATTGAGTAGCATTACCTTTAGTTTTTTTATCCTTGGGTTGTCTATGGAGGTGGGTTTGTCCTTTGTGCCTTGCCTGAAAAGGCACTATGGGGGTGGCAAGAGCCTTGGCCAGTATACGAAAGCCTAAGGGTGACAGGTGCAAGCCATCCCTAGCGAAGCAACGTGGCTTGTCGGGCATGTCATCCCAGGCTGACAGACACTGGATCCCCTTTGAATGACACCCATACTTTAGCCAATTGCTGAAACTGATCATTTTGTCTTTATACTGTGGCATCATTCTTGGTGAGGGCAAGATGCTACTCAAGGTCAGGGTCATATCAGCCTGGGCTACATGGTCACAGAGCTCCTCTATGTCTCTTTTCATGTAGTCCAGGGAGGTACGTCTCAGGTCATTCACACCAGCATGGACAATGACGGAGTCATACTTGTACTTGCTTTGGAGTGACCTGTGTGCTTGCGTTATGTGGCGGATCCTGGCACCTGACAGGCAGCTTACAGTGACCTTCTCCTTGTTCAGTCTGGTGAGCGGGACGTCAGTGTGCCGGACAACAGAGTCCCCTATAACAAGTGTATTTGGTGTGTTATTTGGCCTTAAGGGCTGTGACTGTGAGGCACACTGATTTTGTGAGATATGTGATTTGTGGGTATTGTTGAGGGGTGGCTGTTGCTTGGATATCTGCTTAGGAGGTCTTTGCTGTTTAGGCAGATTTTTATTTAGAGCCTCCGAGTATGTTTTTGTGTGTTTATGTGTTGGGTATGCAGATGCAGATTAGTATATTTGCACAAGTGGCAGGGTTAAGTGACTTTACTAAATCTTGGACTGTGGTTCATTTGTTGAAGGGTTGGGGGTAGGGTTGATAGTGTGAAGACTGCCAGACGATGACTATTGACAAGACAGGTTTTGAAGGTTTTGTTGCGGTTTAACTTTGGTAAATGGAGATTCACTGGACTATTCTTTGTGTGTGATGTTCACTTTAAGGATGTATTATAGAGCTCTGAGGGTGCAGAGTTGCTTTGATCGTTAGTTTGGTGGGATGTTTCAATGTTTTTTGCCTCCGTGCATATTTGGCTGTGTAGATCTGAAATGGATCAGTTGGAAAAAAGCAGATAGATAGTACTTGGAAAAAACACGAATGACTGGTTGTGTCCAGTGGGTTGGGGCTAAGAGGTTGCTGTGAGCTCATGTTAGGAGTCCTCAGGACTTCATTTTGATTAGTAGAAGGCAAGCTGATGATAGGTAATCAGTTTGTATATATGATGAGGAGAGCTTTGAGGTGTGTTTTCCAGGAAAGAGGTTTTCCACTCATCTTTGTGGACTGGAAGGGTATCGGACTTAGCGAGGGAAGGCAGATCAACTGAAGTCTTTACAAAAGTGGGTTGTTAGTCATCAAATGTTTTCTTGTCGTACATCAGAGATTTGGGTATGGTGACTAGTTTAGTATTAAATTAATATTTTTTTCTAGGAAAGGAAATTTCATTTTGATTATTCTTATATCCATTTGGAGGCAAAAGGGGGCTGCAATTAGGCCAGATGGCACACAATTCGGTTTGCATTTTTTTTAGCTGGCATTGGGCTTCTTAGAGTCTTGGTGGTACATCTGGTAGGTAACGATCTGTGAATAATTCTGAAGCTAGTTAGGATAAGTCAAGATCTATTTTAGACAGGTTATACACAGGTATGAGTATTGTGCGGTCAGAGGTAGTACCATGGTTATTTTGGCTTTGGAGAGAGCCCATTGGTTTGTTAATTTTAGGCTACTTAGGCAACTGGCTGCTTTGGGTATTTATATGATAGCACATTAGGATGTTGATGACAGGTATCCATTTTGGTTCAGATAGGACGGAGTACACCTAAATGATTTGGATGTAGACATCTTTAATGTACACTTAGGTTTGTTTTGGAGGGTTTGCTGAAGGTTTTGGGAGTGAATGAGAGGGAAAAGCCTGTGTCAGGCTGGTTGGTGAAGAGGTGCAGGCTTGTTCCTCTTCTGTTCACCCTCTGGTGTTGGATGTTTAATTCAATGAGTTGGGGAATGAAAGTGAGAGGTGGGGTGCTGCTTGATAAGTAAAAGCGAGCAAGTGGAGGTGAAGACTCTACTTGATAAGTAAAAGTAAATGAGCGTAGCTGAAGAAGCTGCTTATTTGGTTAGGGTGAGAGAGGTTATGTTGCCCTAGTAAATGGTTATAGGGCAATGTTCATGTTGTGATCAATAAATTAAAATATTTTTCAAATAAGTCATGTTTATGGAAATTTAATAAAGGTTATCAAATGTCATTTGGTGTGGTGTTTACTGAAGGGAACCAGGACAAATGGGATTTGGGAATAAACCAATTTGTTCAGGGACATCTTCGAGTGAGGGTCAGGAAGAAATAGTAATGGGAGTTAAGATGGTACTGGAAAAAAGTTAGTGTGGTGGGGATGGAAGGGTTAAATTGGGAAAGTAGGAGGGTTGGGAGGAAATGAGGTAAGTGTAAGGAGGGGCTTAACTTGTTTTGTGCAAGTGTAACTCGGTAAGGGATCCAATTTTGACATGAACTTGCTAAACGCTTTCCCTCCCTCTTTTAGGAATATTGAAGATTGTGTGGTTATTTTTATAGGTTTGGTGTTTAGGCGGAGAAGGGGGGGGCAGGCTTGTCCCTCTTCTGTTCGCCCTCTGGTATATATTTCTCTGGTTGGAGTGTCATTATTTGATCCAGGGTGTTCATATTGATAAAGTTCAGGAAACAATATGCCTGTGAGTTAGAAGCAGTGTACTTTTCCCAGTCAATAGAGGGGTAGTTAAAGTCTCCCATGAATAAGGTACTTGGTTGGATGTTGAGTGTCTCTAGTACACCTAGGTAAGAACTGTGAGTTTTGTGGGTCATAGAGGGTGACCTGTAGCAGGCCAGAACATGTTAATGAACCTTGTCTATGGTGACTTGGATGTGGATGAACTCCAGTGCATCATCCTATTTAACCAGTCTGAAGCTGTATTTGTTGCTGATGTAGATTGAGACACCTCCAGATTTAGTCTCTGTCTGTGCTGCCTAAATGTGAAGAAGACTCTTCAGCCTTGCACTGCCAGAGTACTTTCTGCAGCTTTAAAGCTAGTCTTATCAGCATAAACATATACATTCTCCAGAGTTAGGATAGCTTGTAAGGTGTGGAGTTTTTTGTTTAGGCTCCTAGCATTGAGCTACAACACCTTAAGGCTCCTTTAAGTTGTTTTTTTTTTTTTTTTTTTTGCTATGTTAGTAGTTTTATTACTTTGAAATTGTCTAAGAAAGGCTCAGGGGTGGCGGGTGGACAAAGTTTTAGCCAATATCCAAAAGCCTGGAGAGGAGGGGCAGGTGCAGACGACCCTTACCAAAGCAAAATGGTCTGTTAAACATATCCTCCCATGCTGACAGATATTAGATCCTCCTAGAGAGACACCAGAAGCTAAGCCAATTATTAAAATCAGTTATTTTCTGCTCACATGGTGATCTCAGTCAAAGTGCTATTGAGACAGTAACCAACTTTCCAACAATTCCAGCTGCAGTTCTTGGATTAAAAAAACCTCTGTGGATTTACAAGGCAAATGCTTATTTAACTCCATGTATTACACACCTGAAGCTATTGTTAGCTGATCTGAATATTTAATGATGTGATATCACCGACTCTGGGCATTACAGGACTACAACTGATGCAAAACTGATTACACCTTTCAGGTAAAATTGGTCTTTTTGCAGGATCAGATTTGCTAAGTGTTGCACAGCGACAGTTACAAAAAAAATTTCACTTCAGCATATTTTCTTTACTTTATTTGCAAACAGCTATAACTGGCCCAGTTCTTGACATTTTCCCTTACAGCTTTAAACACGTATCTGTTTGGGAATTTGCATTCATCATATGAAACCCCTTTTGTGAAGTATTTCAATTTAAATATCAACACATTTTAATGGTCAAAACTGAATATGCACTGTGGTAGAAAATAAGTAAAGCTGCTGAAATCACATTGCATGACACTAACTTTATATATCTGTGAAATGATCAGACTGCTTCCTGATTTATGAGAATATACATTTAATCCTACAGGTGATGATATTATTTTGCAAAATCAGTTGCAGTTCCATGTGCAAGTATTTCTGTCACCTGTATCCATAAGGTAACTTTATAATGATGCTGTATTAAAATGCCAAGAAATGATAGTTATTGATGGTGCCTCATCTGGTAAACATGCTACATAAGTACGACCACTTTATATATATATATGCATACCTGCTCACAAACATAACAGATTACATCAAAATACTTTTGTTTAATACAGGGTTGCTTTCACTTCATAAAACCACTTTATGCACTATATGAAAATATTTCTGGTGTATGTATTTATGAAGCATTATGACATTTTCATATAAAAAGAGCAACAGGGCTTTTAGCACTGATAATGATTCTGTGTGTTCCCAAGTTTTATTTATGCTGTCCTAACTTACTGGCTATTTTGAATTTGAGGAATACATGTTCTGGGGATTATTTTCCACACTGCTGGTTTTCTTAAAAACTTTGACAGCTTCTTCTGCTGAAATTATTTTACTAAAACCAAATATTTCTTCTGCCTTATTTTCTTCTATCTCGGGTTGAACAGCTTCAGATTATACTGTCTATGTCTCCACCTTGTGGCTTTGGCTTGACTGTTTTGCCTGCAGGAATTTTGTTCTGTTTTCACATCAGTGCTACGCCAAAAAGCTAGAAAGTACAGTTGTGTACACTTACCATAAATGTAGATGTTCGAGTGTATTCATTGTTGCAGTCCTCATATATGAGGTTATCCGGCTTCCAGTCGGCCCGAATACCAGAGTCCTTGGTATATGACGTCGGCTGCCACCGGTTGTAAAACTGATGTTAGAACGTCAGGTATAAAGGGAGGCAGTTGATGCCATTTCCTCAGTTTTTCTTGCCTTAACTGTCAGAAGCCCCCAAAAGAAGGCTAACCCAAGAAGGTAGCATCCTGGACACGTCATACAAAAAAGAAAAAAATATAGTCTGCGCCTTAGGAAAAAAGGGGGAAAGGAGGGTGGGAACCAGGACTGCAACAGTAAATACACTTGAACATCTACATTTATGGTCAGTGTACACAAATGTTCTTCGTGTTTCAATGTTGCAGTCCTCACATATGAGTTGATTCCCAAAGCCCAGGAAAAGACAAAGGGTGGAGGAAGGATCACAGATTAAGGGTTGGTAAGAAGGCCCTGCAAAACTGCAGAGGCAAAACCAGCCCTGGATTTAGAAAACAAAGGTAGATTGTAATGCTTTGTGAAAGTATGGACAGAAGACCAAGTAGCTGCTTCTAGAATGTCCTTAGTAGGCACACCTCTCAGAAAGGCTGCAGAGGTAGAGGCTGCTCTAGTAGAAAGGGTCCTAATACCATGAGGGGGAACCTTCCCATGCTGCAGGTAACAAAAGTGAATACAATGAGCAATCCATTTGGAGATGGTTTGTTTTGAAATAGCTTTACCCTGAGCCCCAGGAGCAAAACTAACCAACAACTGTTCAGATTTTCGAAAGGATTTAGCCCTAAGTAAAATCGCAGCTGTCTATGCACATCAAGAGAGTGCAGAATCCTTTCCCCTTTATTTTGGGGATTGCTGAAAAATGTAGGCATGTGAATAGACTGGTTAAGGGTTAAACTGGAAACTACCTTAGGCATAAAGGAGGCATTGGTTCTCAGATAAACCCGATTTGAGTGAAAAATAATGAAAGGTTCTACTGCCATTAAGACTTGCAGCTCAGATACCCTTCTAGCTGAAGTAATAGCTAAAAGGAAAGCAGTCTTCCAGGATAGAAACTTCAAATCTGCAGAGGCAGCTCGTTCAAAGGGAGGCAGAGTAAGTTTTTCCAGGACAAAATTAAGATACCAAGCAGGAGTAGGAACTCTTCTGGGAGGTCTAAAATTACTAGCTCCCCTCAGGAACTGTTTCATCAAGAAGTGAGGAAAAAATGGGTTGCTCAAAAGAACAATGAGCCGAAACTGCTGAAGCGTGAATTTTGATTGAAGAAAAGTAAAGTCCACCATTAAGCAGTCCTGCTAGGTAGTCAAGAATATAGGAAAGAGATGGATGAGAAGAGTCTTCTCCTTTAGCCAGCATCCAAGAGCAAAATTTCTTCCATTTATCTGCATAGGATTTTCTGGTGCTAGGTCTCCTGGCCTCATGAAGAACTTCAACCACCTGTTGGGAAAGATTTAAAGTATTAGCCAGGCAGTTAAATGCAGAGTTTGAAGATGAGGATGAAGGAACTTTCCTCCTCCCTGAACCAACAGACCTGGTACCAGGGGAAGATGCCAAGGTTGAGCTTTAGGCTGTGAAGGAGGGGATACCAATGCTGCCTGGGCCAATCTGGTGCTATCAGAATATCCTTTGTTTTTTTTGTCCCTTACCTTTAGCAGCACTCTGGGAAGAAGAGGCAGAGGAGGGAACGTATAAATTGAGAGATGTGTCTATGTGAAGGACAACACGTCCACCCTCCAAGCTTTGTTGTGAAACTCCCCAATGCAGAAGGTTGGAAGGAGATGATTGGTGTGACTGGAGGAAAGATCCACTTGTGGAGTGCCCCAATGATCAGTGATGCGATGGAAAACATCCTTGTTCAGGTGCCACTCGTGAGGATCCAGAACATGTCTACTCAAATGATCCGCCAAGGAGTTTAACCTCCCTGGAAGATACTGGGCTATTAGATGTAAGCCCCTGGATGCTGTAATGGACCTTAGTCCCATACTTTGTCTGCACAAGGGATAAGAGCGAGTCCCCCCTTGCTTGTTGATGTACCACATGACTGTGGTATTGTCTGTCCTGATCAGCAGAGTTCCAAGGTAGAGTAGGTCCTTGAAAGCCAGCAAGGCCTGATGTAATGCCATCAATTCTTTTAAGTTTATGTGCAGATGAATCTGCTGGGTGCTTCAAGTCCCCTGTATGCCCCTGCCTTCCAGATGAGCCCCCCCCCCCCATGCAACATCTGAGGTGTCTGTGGTGAGAGTCTGGCTGGCAGGTGTTGAGCGGAAAGGCAGACCCTTGCTCTGAGAACAGGCTGTCGCCCACCAGAGGAACTCCATTTGTAGACAGGGAATCAGGGGAAGAAGCAAGTGAAAGTCCTGTGTGTGTTGATACCAAAGATTCTTGAGGTACCATTGAAATTTTCTCATATGCAGCCTTGCATATGGGATCATCAAAATACATGAAGCCATGAACCCCAGTGGTTGCAGGAACTGCCTTGCAGAGAGCTGGGTCATGCTTGCCAAGTTCATGAAGTAAGCCGAAAGATCTTCTTGCTTCTGTTGAGGGAGGAATACCATCTGGGTGGCTGTATTCAGACTTACTCCCAGGAAAACAATCTCCCTTGTAGGAACCAACTTTGACTTCTTTTCGTTGAGAGTGTAACTCAAAGAGTTGAGAATGTTCTTCACAAAATCAAAATCTTTTTAGTTGTTCTGGGGAGTTTGCTTGAATGAGTCAGTTGTCCCGGTAAGGATAAATTTGAGTGTTTCTCTGCCTGCAAAAAGCAATGGCTGAAGCCAAGCACTGCGTAAAAACCCTGGGAGCAGTAGATAAGCCAAAGGCAAAGCAGAGAATTGAAAGTGTTGCTCCCCAGCCCTGAAGCGAAGGAACTGCCTGCAACATTCCCTTATTGGGATGTGCAGATAAGCCTTCTTGAGATCCAAAGTTACCAGCCTTGAATCCTTGCCCAGCATTGGAAGTAACTGTTGAAGGGTGAGCATCTTGAATTTGGGAATCACCAGAAAAGTGTTTAGAATAGACAGATCCAGAATAGGGCACCAGGTGACCCCTTTCTTGGGTACCAGAAAAAGTCTTGAATAAAATCCTAGACCTGCCTGATTTGCAGGAACTGGCTCTATAGCCCCCATAGTCAGTAGATAAGAAATTTGAGTTTCTACCTCTGCCCTGAGAGTTCTGGGTATGCCCGGGTACCCTTGCAAAACAGGGAAGGTATGAAAGTAAAACTTGTAACCTTGGTTTACTATATTGAGCACCCATTTGTCTGTGATGGTAGACCATACCTCTGTGAATCTGGCTAACCTTCCCCCAAAGGAAACCCAGGGCCCTCAGAGGTAGGCACAAGAAGGCCGGAGTCAATGAGAATGTTTGCTTTGGGAAGCTGTCTTAGAACTTCCTGATTTAGCAGAAGAAAAATGCCATTGTTAAGCCCTTTGAGGAGCAGAAGCCTGCCCTCTGAAAGATCTGAAACCCCTAGGCCTACAGTGACCCTGCTTGCCAGGATCAGAGAAAGACCAATTCTTGGAAGGATAATGCCTACTAAACCGAGGAGGCTGAACCTGAAGGAAATCTTTTACAGCTTGCATAGATTTTGCCTTATCCTCCAACTTCTTCAGTACCTCCTCAGCCTTATTACCAAAAAGATTGTCCTTGTGCAAAGGAACATCCAGCAATTTAGATTTAACAGGTTCAGAAAGAGGCTGCTCCCTGAGCCAAGCATGCCTTCTAATTATGGAACCAGTGGCTGCTGCTCTGCAGGAAGCCTCCAAAGTGTCAAAACCACAATGAAGTGAATGCTTATTAATAAAGTGGCAGAATTCAGTAAGTCTTGTAAATCTTTGTTCTCTGTCATGGAAGGAATATCTCCAGGTTTAGCCTTAATAGCCTCCAAAGTACACTGCTGATACTTAAGCATGTGAAAAAGACAATTCATGGATCTAACGGCAAGAGTTGCAGAGGTATAGACTTTTTTTACCCCACCTGTCCGAGGCCCTAGACTCCTTATTAGAAGGCACAGGGTTTTTAGCAATAGTAGCCTTAACACCCTTGAGGCCTGGATCAGCAGTAGGGTATTTAAAAAGGAACTGATGAGATTCAGGAACCCTAGAATACCTATCCAGTTTTCTGGGGGCAGGAGGAACAGAATTAGGAGTTAAAGAATTTTCCATGAAAACATCATCCACAACTTCCAAAATTGGAAGTATAGCCAGAGGCTTATGCTGTGGCAAATCCAAAAATTCCCTGATTCTTTTCTTAGACTGTGGAAAATCCTGACATTCCCGTTTAAAATGCTCCATAAGAGTATTCAAAGTATCCCCAAAGGAAAAATCTTCTGGAGGGGAGGCAGAAGGGATTGCATTCTCAGCATCAGAATCCTCGAAGCTAGAGAAAAGTTGAGAATTTCCTTCTTCACCGGCAGACATACTGGAAATCTCAGAATCTGAGACAGACAAAACATCAGGAGATAATTCCCTAGCCCTCTTTGAAAGGGGGGGATGTTGAAAGCCCCTAATCAGGGAAAGATCATCACTAACCATCTTTACCAACTGGGACTGAGGCACAGGAGGGGAGGCCAACGCCTGCTTGTGAGTAGGTTTGCAGCTAGAAGGTTTACTAGCAATCTAGAGGGACTCGGGAGGCCTAGCAACTGCAGAAATCTGAACTAAGTTAGTCGCTCTGGTTCTGGTCTCATGTGGAAAAGAGGAGGCGTCAGAACCCGGTGCCTGCAAAGCGGCTCTGGACCCATCTGAGGCGGCGACAGGCAGAGGGTCTGAAGATGAAATAGCAGCTTGTGGCATGGAGGACTCCGTAAAGGTCTCGGCAGAGGCTTGTGGCTGAAAATCCGTGGACTGCAAGGGCTGCAACAGCACCTCACTGACTACCACTGTGCTGACAACCAATTTCACTGGTGCGTCATCAGCAGATTTAACCCTAGGACTGTCACAGTCCTTGTCTTTGCATTTCCTAGGTATATCCAAAGTCGGGAGACCAAAAGACGCCATACCGATGAACTTAGGCCAGACTCTGAAATGCTTATACAAAATCTTAGCTCTACGGCGCATGGTACGCAGGTTAAAGGAAGCACAGAGATCACATTTAGGGACGACGTGCTCAAAGCCCAAACAAGTTATGCAATAGGAATGGAAATTATGGTGCAGAATCTGTTTTCCACAGGCAAGACAGTTATTAACTTTATCTGACATTCGTTAGAGCAAGAAAAGATGATCCCCAACAAGGTACTTATCTGAAGGCGTCTTCAACTTGGTAGTCGGAAAGCAAAAAGAAGGTAAACGGCCGACCAGCACTAGTGAGAATTGCATTGGCTTTGGGCTCCGTGGCAAGAAAGACTGAGGAAATGGCGTTGGCTGCCTCCCTTTATACCTGACATTCTGACAATTTTACAACCGGCGGCAGCCAACGTCATAGACCAACCAAGGACTCTGGTATTCGGGCCAACTGAGGGCTACCAGGAGCCGGATAACCCCATATGTGAGGACTGCAACAGTGAAACATGAAGAACATCAGGTCAATACCTCTCGACTGTCCATATTTTTGCAGAACATCCATAATTTTACCTCATATTTTTTTATCTGTTCCTTATAACATTTGTGGTTTTCTGAAAAATCACCAAAGAATGAAATCACTAAACAGTAGCATACATTTTTTAAAACTTTATAACCTTCAGCAAATGCATTCTAAACACAAATCCTGCTATTCTAGCAACTTTCTAAGTTTATAAGAGCAATATTTAGAATATGTCCCTATTTTTGGGCCTTTGTCTCACCCCCTATTATTTTATACTCCGTCTAGATTTCTTAAATTAACAGGTTGAGAGCTATAGTGAAAGCATCACTGTTAACAGTTTCTGAGCCTCTTGCAGATAATTTATAGTGAGTCAGGAAGGGGTCTGGCATAAAACTCAGTAAAAACAGCAAAGGTGATGTCAACATTTCTTAAGTTTTGTCAAGGGATCCTGTACTGCAGAGGTCTATACTCAAAGTGACCCAAAGAAGATCAATGGCTACTAAAGCTTTTTTTTTTTTTAATTAATTTTGCGCATGAGAAAAAGTGAACATCTTCAGTTTAAGTGACAGTCCTTTTGTTTCTAGGAAACAGGAAAAATAACAGGTCGTCTGAGCCGCTCTGGTGGTATGGAGGGATAAAGCCCCGAATAAGGCTCTGACGACCAGACTGTCACTTTTCTTATATGCATTAAGACGACATTGAGGCTTGGGTGTTCGTTTGAGTAGTTTATTATATACAAATACATCAGGATGGATGGCAGGAACATTGAACATAAACTATCTAACTGAATGACTACATACCTGCATGCTCTCACTCTGGCTACTCACTCAAAATGGCACTCTTGCTTGCATTTGCTCAGTACTTATTTGCATGTGCTAGCTCACTGGAACGCTCCTTAAAGGAATATCACACAAACTGATCTACATCTTCCCTCTTTACTGAGCGGTCCCATATTAACAATGATAATTCAACAGGCATGCAATTATATAGACAATAATAAAGAAAAACAATAGTCATGTCCAGGTTGCCATGTATCTGGAACTAGGTTTTGAGATGCAACCTGATCTCATAACATAACAGTTAGGATGGGGTTTAGCAACAGGGACAGTCACTGGGGAATGTTCTGCTTGAGGAGTCTCGGGCATTTTCTCAGGAACAGGGATTACTGATGGAATGTCCTCTGGAACAGGAACATTGGACAAGTCACTCTGAGAACTACAGTCTTTGTCACAGGCAAGATGCTGTAACATTGGTTTGGACACTGGCAACAAATGCTTCTGATTTCACCAGAATTCCATTCCTTGTGATACCATAATGTACGCTCTCATCTCTTGACACTAACTTTTCACAAATCCAATGCGATCAAAACCTTTTGATGTCTGCATCCTCATCATCTTCCCTTTTTTCAATGAACTGAGTGATTTGCTGGTTTTATAATAGTAAGACTTCTAAGGCAAATGCTTTTTTCAACAGTTGGGCTTTTACTGCTTTGTTGTTTTTAGCACATGGAACCAATAAATTACTGCTGATTGGCAATGCGGTTCTGGTTTGTCTCAACATAAGTGTCTGGGTAGGTGAACAAAGATGATTACCACAAGGAATGTGTCTGAGATTTAACAAGTTTAGAAAAACACTGGTATTGTCGTGTCTGCATTTCTCTAACAGTTGTTTTGCACTTTGAACTGCACGTTCAGCCAAACCATTTAACTGAGGGTATTCAGGACTACTCATAATATGAATCAAGTTCCACGGTTCTGCAAATTTCTTGAACTGCTGACTGGTAAACTGTGCACCACTGTCAGAAATATGTTGCTTCAACTTAGTAATGACAGTATTGGAAGTTAGGTTGGGAAGTAGGTCAATCTCGAACAGATTTGAATAAGAGTCTACTAACACCAAATAATGTTGACCATTCCATTCAAAGACATCTGTGGCTACTGTCAACCAAGGTAGTTCCGGAATGTGGCTTAACTGAAGTGGTTCTTTCTGTTGATGTGGCTTTGTGCTGTTACTTACTGAGCAAGGTGAAAGTACTTTCTCGATACCGCTTGACATACAAGGCCAAAATACTAGTCCTCTCACCTTTCTTTTGGTAGAATCAGTTCCTTGGTGGCCACGATGCAAGATCTCAATATAATCTTGTAGCAAGGACTTTGGAACAATCACTTTAGGATCTTTCATGATGATACCACTGTCTGACAAAATCTCATCTCTGTACGGAAAATATGGTTGCACATCTACTGGTAAACAAGATTGCTTTGAAGGCCATCCTTGACTGATAAAGAGGTTTAGCTTCTAGAGAACTGGATCTGAAGCTGTGCGAGTTCTGAGCTTATCAAGATGTGTGGAAGAAAAATTCTCACTTCCATAACCTCAAAATCAAGCTGCTCATTGTTTTGCTGTTCTGTGTTTTTTCTGGGCAATCTGGATATGACATATAAACAAGACTGAAATTGTACTTTTGTGCAATGTGAGCATTGTACGTCGCAGTCTAGCTTAAGCTGTATTTATAGGCTTTCTCAAAATAGTGACTAGAGGTTAATGATCAGTTTCGATCTGGATAGTTTAACCTTAAATATAATCATGAAACTTGGAACATGCAAACACAATCGCCAAAAGCTCTTTCTCAATCTGGTCAAATTGCATCTCAGTTGCGGTAAGAGTTCACAACGCATAGGCTACTGGTCTACCCTCCTTAAGAATGACTGCACCTAGAGCAAATTTAGAACCATCACAGGAAAGAGTAACTGGTTTGTGAACATCATTGTAGCTGAGAGTTGGTGGACTAGCAACTTTCTCTTTCAGGACATCAAATATTCTTTGGTGCTATTCTGGCCATGACCAAATTACATCTTTGCGTGTCAGCTCTCTTAGTGGTGCTGAAAGGTGGCTTAAGTCTGGAATGAACTTGCCTAGATAGTTGACCATGCCAAGAAAACGTTGCAGGGCTTGAACATTGGCTGGAGCTGGCATCTCGAGAATTGCTGTTTGCTTGGAAGGATCTGGTCATAAGCTGGAACTGGTAAACAAGTGGTGCAGCGGTTAATGTTGTCGCCTCAGAGTAACAGGTTCTCCGGTTCGATTCCCAGTTGGGGTGCCTTCTGTGCAGAGTCTGCATGTCCTCCTTGCTTTTGTGTGGGTTTTCAATGGGTGCTCTGGTTTCCTCCCACATTAGAAAGACATGCGTTTGGAGCATTTCTCCCCAGGCCACTGCTGAAAACTGGCTCATTCCAAGTTGGACTGCCCTGGTACACAAATGTTAAATAAATAAATAAATAAATAAATAAACATAAGTAAACATAAGTAACTTCTTGTAGCCTGAATCTGCACTTGAGGATTCAGCTTAAGATCCACTTCACGTGCTCTTTCCAGAACTTTCTTGAGGTTTCTATCATGTTCGATTTCATCATTACCTCCTACTAGAATATCATTTACTATAATAGCACATGGATCGCCAGAAAAAAATTGCTCCATTGTACACTGAAAGACTTCACTGGCACAATTTATCCCAAATGGCTTTCTCAGAAATCTGTATCTTCCAAATGGCATACCGAATGTGGTTAACAATGAAGATTTATGGGCAAGCAAAATTTGCCAAAATGAGCTCTTTGTATCAAAGACAGAAAAAAACAGTGGTGTTTGGCTTGAGAGAAGCAACCTCCTCAACTGTGCACATTGGATGACGAGGCCTTTTTAATGTTTAGTTCAAATGTCTTGGATCAATATATATTCCGATATCATCTGAGCTTTTCTTATGAGCTACCACCATGGAGGATACCCATTCAGTGGGTTCTTCTACTGGACAAATTACACCTAGTGGCACCATTCTCTTTAGCTTGGCTATGACTCTGTTCTGCACAGATACTGGAACTTTCCATGCTAGTCTGACAACTGGGCTGACCTCTGGGTCTAACTTCATGGAGTACATAACTGGTAGTTTGCCTAGTTTTTCTGCAAAAATATCAGCATACTCAGAAAAAATAGTTTGGGCAGAATTTGAGCTGTTGTCATTCAGGCTTATATGGTGGACTTCTTTATTAAGTGAAAGCAGTCCCATTTTCAAATTGTCTCTGAGGCCTAATAATGACTGCATGTGTCTCAACGAAAAATTGCAAGTCATAGCTGGTCACAACAGAGTAACATGAAAGCACTACTGAGCCTACGGCTTGAATTGTTTCATCACCATAAACAACAAACTTTGCACACTTTGTCAAATGAAGTTGTTCTGCAACTTTTACTCTAGCAAACGTTTCTGCTGACATAACATTACACTTTGAGCCACTATCTACTTTGAGTTCTATGGGACTCCCACTAATCCAAATATTACAAAAGATTTCATTATTTGCCCACAAATCTACTGCATTGACTGTTTCACCAAGCACAGACACACCATCAACACAAAAAGTAGGGTTGCAGCTTTCTAATTGATCAACTTGCATCTTGGAATGCCCTCCTTTAATAAAGGAATGTGCCTTATTTGATTTACAAAATCTTTTGAAATTATTCCACTTATTGCAAGAATGACACTGCTAGTCAAAAGCTAAGCACTTTTCTCCTTTGGGCTCATGATTACTACCACAAGTACAGCAGTTGACTATGAAGTTGGGTAAGAACACATGTTTTGACTTTGCAGACTCACCCTTATGCTTCACTGAGCATGCCCTGGAATCTGCTGGAAAGACTTGGGGTTTCTCAGAGACTGTTACAGGGCCTGCAGTAACTGCCATGTGCTAGGCATATTTCTTTTAACCACGTACTGCATACTATCAACATGAGTTTGCCACTGTGCCTTCCACTGCTATTCTCATTTGTAAGCATACTTGTGTGTTTTTCTGTTAAGCTTGTATATCTGAGAAATCTTAATGGCCTTATTCAAAGTTAAATCACTCTCTTGAAGCAAAATCTTTCTCATTGTGTCATTATTGATACCACACACAAGCCTATCTTTTATCAACTCATCTCTCAAATCACCAAATCTGCACATTTTAGCCTCATTTCTCAAGTCAGTATTATATGCTGCAAAAGTTTCACCAGGCTTTTGATCCCTTGTGTAAAATATGTGCCTTTTCATTGTAACATTCGTTTGTGGGTAACTCATTTCTTTAAATTTACATTTTAAGCACTCTGGGTCTTCTCTCGTTTCAGCCGGTACCACTATATGGCAGTCTTCCCCTTCCTCTGCAAACACAGCAGGTGCATACACAAATGAACGTTCTCTTTCAATGACCTCTAGACTAACTAAATTAAGCAGAATAAATGCTTTTGTAAATGCGTCTTTTTCAGAAAAGCAGCCTGTATGAAAATATCGTATTCCCTCAAACAATTTTCAGTTTCCTTCAATATTGTTAGCAAACACAAGCAGTGCGGGTCTGCGAAAACCTTCTACCATGCCCACAGATTATAGTAAAACACAACGCAAAATGGCCCTTGTAATTATGTACGAATGTACACACACACCAGGTACTTGTAATAATATTCAAATACACAATAAACTCTACCAAAGACTGTACTCTGCGAAATATGCTTTGAAACAACTGTACATTGTGAAATATTCTTTGAAATGGCTGTACTCTGCGAAATAACTGCAATGTAATACTGCACATACTTGCAAATACTTTGCACACTTTGGATATTTTGAATAGTGTTAGTACAAAATAGTAGTACATAGTGAAAAAATACTGTTGTTTACCCTTTTTCCTACATTTTATGCAAGTCAGATATTGTTTCAAACATTTTTATCAATATGTCACAGTTTCAGATATTTCCTTTAATAAAAAAATTTGTTTGAGCATTCTGAGTGCTTTGTTTTATACTTGTAGTGAAAGAAATCATTTATCAGAGTTTTAGTACCTGGAATTTGTTTCTGACCCATTTTGCAATTTGTTTGAGCAGTAGGATGATTCACTCCTGCATATTTCTCCAAATTTAAACCGTTGCCTCATGGCTGTAACTCTGGATCCCATTCTGGCACCTTATCGCTCTTATTATGTGTATTAAGATGATATTGAAGCTTAGTCCTCTTTGTATGCCCATCCCTTGGATGTACCATGGAGACCATTAGAGAGAAGGAAGTAAAAGGGGAGGTCATAAAGGAATCCTCACCTGGTGGATGAAGTCAATCAGAATCCCAGGACACCCTTAAGTTCAGTGCCAGCCCCAACCCTATCAGAGAAAAGTCCAGGGGGGGGGTGAACATGTGGCTGGCAGACTTGGCAATAGATGTGGAACACTGGGTAGAGTGCCAAGCAATGATGCAGATGGAAGAAAATGTCCTTCCCCCCAAACATTATGGCTCTGTCACTTAATCCGCAAAATTCTCTCCATCACAAATCACAGTCTCCATTTTCTCTGTTCCCTCTTTCCAATGAAAGACCTTTGATTACCTCACTCCTTCAGTTCTGTTTCATCAGCTACCTACATTTTCTATAAACACTGGCATACAGAGCTGCTATCCAGTATTAATAAAGTAATACAATTTTAAAATGTTTATTCTCTTTGAAGCTAGTGTACATCTCTCTTCTGCATGCTGTCTTTACCACCACCCATACCACATCTCTTTACACTGACAGAGATATCCCGCCTCCAATCATAAAATTCATATACATATACGTGTGTGTGTGTTTTTTTTTTTTTTTACTTTTTTGCTTTTTTTTTCCTCTACAGAAAATTACAGTCTTTCCTAACCTGCCTCATCTACCTCTTTATTTTAGAGTTGTATACACTGCCACAGAAATACACACAGACACACACCACTGACGTTCATGGTTTTGGTCAGGTCATGGCCCAGTGAAACTAGGATCAATGAACTAGTTTCAGTGATTTCTGTTTTTTTTTTTTATATAACATTTGAACAGAACAAAGTCATACAACAGTGGAAGTAAAGAAGGTGAAGTTTCTCCTTTATCTCCAAGGTTGTGCAGTTGGAAGAGATGGTGTAATTTAGAGATGCAGGGGCATGGAAGGTATCGTGCATGCGTGCGCGCGCACACACACACACACACACACACACACACACACACACATGTAGAAACACTATTTTCATCTCGTTCTTGTCAAAGTCAATGATGTACAGGTTCATAGGTAGGTACTAGGCTATTGGCCCTAGGGCCTACATAATCCTAGCCAAAAACCTACCCTGGCTTTCTCCACCCAAGAAAATTATTTACCTATGCCCCTGTCGAGCAGAGCCACAGAAGTGTTCCCCGGGGTGAATTTCCTATTTCCCATCCAATCATCACGATTTTTCTTGAAAAGTGTTAATGAGGAGCTTTGTTTGATATAGATAGTTTGTT
Source organism: Protopterus annectens (assembly GCF_019279795.1). NCBI lineage: Eukaryota > Metazoa > Chordata > Ceratodontiformes > Protopteridae > Protopterus > Protopterus annectens. Next base: position 1,612,658,816 of record NC_056743.1, on the reverse strand, counting down.
CCAGAGTATGGGAAGTCTCTGGGACAGGAATCTATCCCTCCAGCATGTTCTGTTTATTGTGGTGACAAGGTTTAGGTCCCTAGAGCGAGTAGCTCAGAGGGATTGGGATTTCTTTAAGAGGAGCATCTCCAACAGCTCTGGGTTTGACATAGCTTTGTATGTTATGTAGAGATCGCCTATGAGTAGGCGACATGCAACGGAGTAAACCTGGAGTTTTTTGAGACGGTCTGCGTAGGGCATCTGTTTGAGGCCTGTAATTCTCTGTGAGGTATTTCTGTGGCCTTTCCAGTTGTTGTAGATGTCTTGTGAGGTACATTCCAAAAGGGGCACTGCACTCTGTAATGGGTCTAATGTGTGACGAGTAGAGGGGAACAATGACCTCTTTTTCCCTGGATGAGAAACCTTTTGTGATGAGGTGTGCCATGAAGAAGGATTTCCTGACCACTGTAGAGATGCGATTATCAAAGGAGAGACTACTGTCCACCTGTGTCCCAAAGTCCCTTATCACACTTTCAGTGTTAAGTAGACTACCGCCTATGTGGTAGCTCATGGGTACAGAGTTTTTCCAAAAGGAATGACAATGCACTTTTTTGGCATCGAGCTTGAGGCCATGGCTTTGACAAAAGGCATCTGCCTCAGTGAGGCCCTTTTGTAGGATGTCCACATTGTTAAAAGTTTTGATTATGGCTCCTAGTTTGCAGTCATCTGCGAACTTCATTAGTCAAAGACCTTCTGTGTTAGCCTGTAATTCAGAGAAGTAGATAAACAGGCTAGGACCCAGGACTGCACTCCACTTGTCACTGGTCTGAAGTCGGATTTGGAGTCTGCTACTTTCACAGTGTGGGTTCTGTCAGTGAGCCAGTTGGCAACCCATCTTGTAACATAGGGATTTATGCCTAGTTTAGTGAATTTATCTATAATTCCAGAGTGGGGGATGGTGTTGAAAGCCTTGGCGAGATCTAGATAGGCTGTGTGAACCACCTTACCCTCATCTATGGCTTTGGTGACTGCTTCAAAGAAGTCTATCAGGTTTAGGAGACATGATCTCCCTTTTACAAATCCGAACTGGGTGGAGTCCAGAGTTTGGAGATTACCAATATCTTTATTTATAACTTCCATGATGACACATTCCATGGCCTTGCAGACCAGGCTCGTCAGGCTAATGGGGCAGTAGTTTTGTTTATGGAACTTGCAGTTTTGTTTATGGAACCCATAGTACATATAAAAAGGGGGCACTGTGTACCTTTCCCATGCTTCTCTTTTCTTTACACTACTGCTGTATATTTCCGTAAGAACCTAAACTGAATTTTTTTTTTTATTTTAGGAAGTGGTTTCTATAAATGCAGACTTGGTGTTTAGCCATTTCTTCTGACACACTTATACTGCAGAAAACTTAATCATCTAACTTTACAAACACCAAAGATCCATCTTATTTGATCAAAGACCCAAAATGAGCTAAGCACTACAAAATATTTCAAGCAACAGAGATTGTTGTCATGTCTTCTCAGTGGTACAACTTGAATCCAACCTTTGGCCATTCTTTCATATTTCTGTCCCACATGTTACAAAAATATGTAGCACCTGTAAGCAAATTAGAACCATGACAGAGGTTGCTATCATGCTATCTCAGTGGTACAACCTGAATCCTACCTTTTGGCCATTCTTTCATATTTCTGTCCCATGTGTCGTATAAATATGAAGCACCTGTAAGCAAATTAGAACCATTTATCTAATTTGTTTCTGGTTGCTAATTTCACCTTGACTTTAACCAATAGGATCATAGATCATAGTTGGTTACTAGGCAAATGACCCTAGGGCCCTTACAAGCCTAGCCAAGTTTTACCCTTATTTCCATGATCAGCACCTATCATCCCTGTCCAAGAGGGACATAGGGGGAACCCCTGGGGTGAATTTACTAATACCCATCCAGTCGTCCAGATTGCATTTGAAGAGGGCCAATAAGGTGCTCTGTTTGACATGAAGTAGGAGTCTATTCCAAAGGTGCGGTAACCTCTGGGAAACAAATCTGTCCCTCCAGCATGTTCTATTAATGTCACATACCCGGTTAAAGTCATTAGGGTGAGTAACCCGTATACCATTTGACTTATGGATATGCAGCATTTCTAATAAAGCAGGTTCAAAGACTGCCGTACATGCAAGGCAGAGATAGCCTCTGACTAGTCTGTATGAAACAGAACAAAGTGACAGCGATTTCAGATGATCTTCATAGGACAGATGCTGAAGACCTTGAATTTTCCTTGAAGAATCTTTGTGGTCTCTACAATTGCTGCAGGTGCTTGGAAAAGTACATACCAAAAGGGGCATTGTGTACCTTTCCCATGCTTCCCTTTTCTTTACACTACTGCTGTATATTTCCGTAAGACATGTTTCAAATGTTTGCATCTTTCTGCATCTGTTGCTGCAACATGGTGCTTGTTTCAAGTATCAGCTATGAGTTCCATAAACAAACACATCCTCACATTATCCAAATCTCTTTTCCGTCAAGTCTGATTTCATGTTAATGATTACTTGTCTACCTTATTTTTCTAAATATGCCACAATGCTGCATCTATAACAATCTTTGAAGCTTTTCTAGATCTCAAACTTCTAATCCGATTTCTACATACTGGCATACTTCAACCTCTCCTTCTTTAACGTATGGTTCAGGCCCTGCATCACTTTTGGGGTCAGTTTTTTTGGGGGGGCTTTCTTAACTGTAATTTCCACACCCTTCAAGAGGTGTTAGCGAGAATGTCTCCATGTGACATGTCGCAAACTATTACACTAAGCAATTCTCTCCCAAAACCAACAAATAAAGTCAGTTTCCAGACAGCTGTTAAAATGCCTACTTTTTTGTGTTTTAAGACAGTATTTTTAGAACAGAAGACAGATTAGAACATTTGATGCAAACATATCAAAAAGCACTACTACAGAATTATGATTTTAATTTTACAAATGCAATTAGCAATTTAAACCAAAACTTGCAGTATATTTATTTGTTCAGCATACCACATGTATCAAGTGTCATTTTTTACATGAGGACTTTTTTTTTATCCTAAAAGAAAACTGCATGTTTAACCTGTAAGCCTACTTGACACAATTACTCTTTCAGGGTGAGCCTTGGAGTAATGTTAGATTAAATGATTTGCTTTAGCTATATAGGCGTAAGGGGAACCAGACTTAAGATGAACCTTACTAACAGTGCTTTAACTCTCCGAGCCAAAATGCAAATATTCTCTGTACATCTCCCAAGAGAAAGACCATGAAGCTTTTTACCATTTTTTCATAAAAACAATACGCAGAAATGTTTTTCTTTTATTATAAACACATTTACTGAACTATCACCTGTGACACAGGCATACTTGCATTTATAAAAAAGAAAAGTAATCATACCAACGGGTTCATAATTACAAACATTACACATTCCATATATTCTTCTGTACAATATAATCAATCCAACATTACATATGTTGGTCAATTCCTGCCTTCTCGTAAACCTCATTCCCCCTCCAAAACATTTTTCTGCATGTACTGATCCCACAATTTCCATTCTATCTATGTAATGTGCTCCTATCTTTTTCTAAAGATCCCACTTCCAGTTCCTTACCTCTGTTACAATATTCACTACTTCAAATACAGTTGGTATAGGCTTTGATTTACATTTTCTAGTTATTTTTTCAGCAGCAAACAGAATTAAACTTAACAAGGAGAAATGTCTAAGCAGATCTTGTATCTCAGCTAAAAAAAAAAATAATTTCCTTAGCTACAGATATTTGCTCACCTAGTATTTCTGACAGAGTACTCTGCAGGGGGGGGGGGGGATTGAAAGTCTGCCAGTTCATTACACTCCCAACACACAGGTTCCCAGTTACTCTTTCTTCCCCATCACACCTCCAACATTTACATCAACCCAAGGAAAAAATTCTTTGAAGTCTGCTTTGATTACAAAAATACCTATGCAAACACTTCGTAAGCAAAAATCCTAAATCTTCTATACTTTATTGCACATTGGGAACCATACATGTGTCCTCCCATTGTTTCTTTGTGAATTGCTTAACCAATCTCTCTTCCCAATCTCAACCCTCCTCCGATTCCTATAGTTATTGTGCAATACTTTATATGTCTTACTAATTATCCCTTTTTTAACAGCAGGTTAATTGCAGATTCAATTAAAAACTCTTCTAGTGCAAGTCTTTCACTTAGGATTTCACTATTCCTTTCTCTTTACCTGCATTCAGATATCAACCCCTGATACAGAAGGCATTCTCTAGCCTGCAGTTTAAATGTCTTCTTGGGCTCTTCCATTCTTTTACCATTACTTCTCTAATTATTTGTTCCCAATACCTCGGGTCCTTTGCCAGCTTCCATCAGTAAATTCCATTCCCCTATTACTTATTCTCTGTACCCCTAACTGCAGTGATTCATATTCGCAGAATCTCCCTTCTCCATGTCAGCTTAGATCTTTGAACACTTTCTGCTACTTTATGATTATAATATTCTACATGACTGCAGTTGTTCTCCTTAAGGATCTGCATCAACAATCCTATTTTCTCCTTATTTCCTCTGTTTCCCCTTGCTCCATCATCATCATCATCATCCCTTTCCCCTCTGAGTTGTAGCTTTTTGCTTGTGTTATGTATTTCAGCCTTAACTGTGTAGCTCTAAACTATCCCTTTAAATCAGGTAAACAAACTACCTTTTTCTATTGAAAGGATCAGCTTATCCCACTTGACTCCTTCCTCTCCCAGATAAAATCATTCAAATCTTTATTGATTGCTATCCACATCTTTTCTCCTGGTTGATAAAAATATGCATGACCTGTGTATAAAATTAAAGGGACTAAAAACATTTTTGCTTATTGCGTCTTGCTATCCATATCCATAGACAAGAACTTCCAGTTTATCAGTTTTGATATTGTCTGTTTAGTTTCTTCTCACACCTCCTCAGCTTCCATAGTTGAATCAATTTTAAATCATACTCCTAAATACTTCATTTCATCATGCCCCCATAAATATGGGCATTGCTATACCAGTTCACGTGTGGGTACACAGTTTACAGGTATAGCCTTTGTTTTATCATCACTACTTTTATAGCCTAATTTTTTTTTTAAAACTGTCTCAGAATGTTGCACAACACTGATATGTCCTTTTCTGGTTTTATCAGGCTCAAAATATACTGTCTACAAATAAAGCCAACTTTTCTTGATTACCATACCAATTATATCTTGAATTTCTGAGTGCCTTATTTTCTTTGCCAATGGTTCTAAATATAAAATAAACAATAAAAGGGAAAAAGGACAGCCCTACCTGGTTCCTCTGTTCAGACACCAGTTGTCAGAGAAGAATTCTCCCAGTTTGATCTTTACCACTGATCCCTCATATATCCTCCTAACTAACCTTGTTATTGTATCAGGGAATTCAAATACTTCCATTCTCCTATTTATAAAATCACAGCTTACTCAGTTGAATGCTTTCTCACCATCAAGACCCACCAATAACAGAGAAAGAAATAGGGATGCCCTAAACGAAAGACCAGCAATGGCAGAGTTTTTAGTAGAATCTAGAATACAATCTGCCATTAAAAAAGGAACAACTACTAGAGCATATAAAATATTGCATGATAACTATAAGAATCAATCAGAGGAGGTTAGACAAGATTGGGAAGCGAGACTGGATAACCAATTCACAAAGAAACATTTTGAGGATATATGTATGCTCCCAAATATAAAACAAAATATAGAAGATTTAGGATTTTTGCTTGGAAATGTTTACACAGATATTTTTATACTCAAGTAGACTCCAGAGAATATTTTCTCAGGTAGACTGCAAATGTTGGAGGTGTGACAGGGAAGCAAGAGGGAGTTGGAAACATTTTCTGGGAATGTGGTGGGTTGGTGGACTTTAAGGATTCCCTCTGGGATGCACTGTTGGGGATGCTGGGTGGGTGGATTAGTGTGATGGGGAAGATGATTTTTCTGAGCTATGATACAGATCAGAATTGCCTAGACATGGTAAGGCTTTGCTGTGTCTAATTATGGTGGCTAACCACAAAAATAGAATAAAAGTGCTTACGAGAGCAAAGCTCCAACCAAATAATACGAAGTAAGCACTTCGGAGCCCCAGACAAGTGGGTAAAACGAAAACATTTTTAATAATAAATAAATCCCCACAACAAATGAGCCACAAAATGCTGTTTCACCATGTTTTTCGTCCCCAATGGAACTTCATCAGATGTAAAACAGTTGTTAAAATCAATTAAGCCTTTAAATACTCATTTTAAAAAACAATTAATCAATCAATTTCATCTTAAGCAAGTGCTAATGAATATTCCTAAGGACAAGCTGACACGGTCATAAATATTTATAGAAAGTACATTCTCAGCAGAAAATATGCATAAAAGCATCATTCCTTCCAACACCATAAAATATTTACAAAAAATACCTATTCAAGTATAAAAGACTATAAAAATATATAAATATCTAAAACATATTAAAGTTTTGATAAGTACTAAAATATTCATAATGTTGTATATTCTCATTATCCCCACATCTAATCTGTGTATCACAGTAATCTATCTCCCTCACCTGTATTGGTATTGCATATTTGGTCTGTTCCGTATTCTTTCTGATCTCAAGTAGGGAAATTCTAAAAGGTCATTGATATCTGTGTTAAAATCTTCATTATTACAAAACCATCACTATTAACTTCTTCTCTTTCAGCTGTTCCCATTAAGGGTCTCCATAGCAGATCATCTGTTTCCATTTCTTCCTGTCCTCTGCATATTGCTCAGTCACACCACCCGCCTGCATGTCCCTTGTCACTACATCCATAAACCTTATCTTAGGCCTTCCTCTTTTCCTCTTACCTGGCAGCTCCATCCTTAGCATCCTTTTCCCAATATACCCATCATCCCTCCTCAGCACATGTCCAAACCAACGCAATCTCACCTCTCTGACTTTGTCTCCAAACTGGCCAACCTGAGCTAACCCTCTAATATACTGATTCCTAATCCTGTCCATCCTTGTCACATCCAGTGCAAATCTTAACATCTTTAACTCTGCCACATCCAGCTCTGACTCCTGCCTTTTTGTCAATGCCACTGTCTCCAACCCATACAACATAGCTGGTCTCACTATCCTCTTGTAGACTTTCCCTTTCACTCTTACTGGTACCCGTCTGTCACAAATCACTCCTGACACTCTTCTCCACCCATTCCACCCTGCCTGTACTCTCTTCTTCACCTCTCTTCGACACTCACCATTACTCTGAACTGTTGATCCTAATTACTTAAACTCCTCCACCTTCGCCAACTCTACTCCCTAAATAAAATCACTATTATAATTATTATTTCTACTAAAACTCCAATCCTCTGTCTCAATATTCTTACCATTGTCCCCAGATTGATTACTGTAAGTGTCCTGTCTACTATACTCAACCTGTTCTTTATCGTAATAATCCACAAACAAATCTTTCCCCCACCTACCCCTTGGACAACATCTATTTTCTTTATATTCTTTCAGGTCCCTCTCAATTTTCTTATTTTTACATCTAGATACAAGGACATGTTTATCATCAATATTTTTCTTAATATTATAATATCTCTTCCTCTCTTTTTCCACTGTGAACAATAGATCTGTGGTAATCTTTTCATTAATCTCCTCTATTTGTTTAAACAGCTTATCTGTTTCTATCTCATTGTCCCCAATCATAACTTTCGTAACAGAAAAACCACAGCTGTTAAAAATAGTAATCAACTCTTTATAACTTTCTTTTCTAATATTACTTGGATATTTATATACTCTAAGTCCTTTAGGGACAATATCTAATGAGAGACACTTCTTTAAATAACTGTTTTCCAAATAAATAGTTTATACTTCACATTTTCATTACATGTAAAAACATGTTCATTAACATTTTTGTCATCATGTCTATCATACGCTTCAAAGCTTTGCAACCAAACCTGCCATTTAAAATCATTATTAACAGATTCAGCTCGGTCATTGCCTTTTAAAAGGTTACAGTCACAATGTAAAAGATGATAATGATAGGTTCAAGGGTGCCTTTGTGTTGGATTATAACAGGGATTCAGGGCTGATTAAAGATATTATTCAAAAGAATTGGAATTTATTTTCAAACTTCTCTGACCTTAATAAGATTTTCCAGCAACCAGTTATTTTCACCTATAGAAGAGATAGAAACATTAAGGATATTTTAGAAAAGAATAGTAGATTGAACAAAGAGTATAAAAAGAAATATGGGGCTTTTAAGTGTGGTAGATGTGTGCAGTGTTGTCCTATCTAAAATGGAGAGAACTTATACTTGGCGGGCAGGGATAGATTGTTGACTAGTAAGCATGTTGTGAATTGTGACACTAAAGGTATAATATATATAGCTATATGTGAAAAATGCCCCTCCTTTTATGTTGGGAAAATGGAGACGGCATTTAAAAGAAGGGTGTATGAACACATATACGATATCCGTAAGTCTGATGTTAACAATGCTTTGTATAAGCACACCACAGCTTGTAAGGAAGCAGTCTTTAATTTTTTGCATTAGAATGTATCCCCTATGATGTAAGGGGAGTAGACTGGGAAAATAAAATAGAGGTTCGAGAACTGTATTGGCAATTGGTACTTGACACTGTAACACTGACTTGTATGAGTCAGAAGGGTCCCCATGATCCCCCTCAGAAGATATCTCCTTTGTGGAGATACTCGAGATCCATAGGCAGAGGGGTGATTGGCAGTCCAAAAGCCCTACTGAGGACGAGTCAGTTCTGAAGGCCTTTTGATCTCAACCTTCCACCTCTTGGGTGTCTCCGCCCTTTGATGAGCTCATGCAGCTGATCTCTCAGAGGGCATGGAAGTCGCCGGAGTCCATTGAACCTGTCCCTTGCAGGCCTAATAAGTTTATTTCTGCCCCTGGAGACAAATCCTTTTTGTCCAAAGGAGTCCCTGTTGATGATGGCACTGAAAAGGAAATGTCTGAGACTTCCTCGTTTATCCATCCTCCTAACAGAGAGTCCAGGATCATGGATAGATATGGGAAACACATGTTTTGTTCCGCGACTTTTACACTCCGATCCCTGAACTATTTGACCCATTTCACTAGAATGCAAAGAGATCTCCTTAAGGAGTTGGGAGATACTCTTCAGGGTACTGTAGCTGCAGGGGCTTCCGACAAAGTTGCTGCCCAGCTTGCTACCCTAAATTCCACTGTGAATTCGTACATGCGTCTCATATCATATGCAGCTGATGAGATGAGTAGGGCAGCGGGTACAGGAATTGCTCTAAGAAGACATTCCTGGATGTGCTTGTGTTGCTTCGCTAAGCCCCTTAAGTCTTCATTTGTGAACACCCCTTTTGATGACTCCTCTCTCTTTGGGCCTAAAGTAAAGGAAACTTTGACCAGGTGTGAACAGGAGGGAAAGACTCTGTCTGCCATCAGAGTCTGTTATTCCATCCCTACTTGGCCTTACCCTAAAGGCAAAAGGGGAGGAAAAATGTGGTTCCGAAAAACCCAAGGAGCCTTTCAGGACACATGTGGTGAACCCCCCCAGGAGCAGAGGAGGGGGTAATAATGGAAGACGCCGCCCTCGCGGCAGAGGGGGTCCTCAACACCAGGGTGACAGAGATCACTTCTCTGCTCAACCCTATCAGCGCTCCTGTAAGGAGGCCTGACTGTCCTGCTCTGGAGGCAGTTGGGGGTCACTTATCTTTGTACCCAGATGCCTGGCAAGCTATAACAAACAACAGCTGGGTACAAAATATTATTTCCAGAGGGTATTTCATACCATTCTCCACTCCATCCACACCTGCAAGGAGAATCCCAGACATTCCACCCAGTTTCAGGGAACGAGCAGCTATAGAGGTCCACAAGTTGCTAGAAAAAAAAAAAAAGAGTCATCCAGCCAGTCCCAGCAGACTAAACAGGATCCGGAACTTACTCAAGATTCTTTTTGGTTCCAAAGAAAACAGGGGTCTGGAGACCTATTTTGGACCTCAGCAGACTCAACCAATTTTTGAAGAAAGAGAAGTTCCGGATGGTCACGCTACAGTCTATACTTCCCTTTTTTAGAGAGAGACAATTGGATGTGCTCGATGGATCTCAAGGATGCGAACTACCACATAAAAATGACCAGGCCATCCAGAGATTATCTGCATTTCTGGCTGGGAGCCAATCATTATAATTTTTGAGCCCTGCCCTTTGGTCTCCCTACAGCCCCCAGAGTGTTCACCAAATGCATGGCAATGGTCACGGCTCACCTGAGGCGTCTAGGATTCCAGGCATTTCCATACCTAGACGACTGGCTCCTTACCTCCACCACCAGGCATCAACTGATTCAGGCACAGGAATACACTGACATCACTTGGGCATTACAGTCAACTCAGAAAAGTCTGCCTTGTCGCCATCGCAGCATATTGTCTTTATAGGGGCAGAGTTAGGCACTTCAACCACCACTCTACGACTACCAATCGAGAGGGTCTTTCTTCTTCGCCAGCATGTCAGCTCATTGGTATCGAAAGACAGAGCACCAGCCGCAGAAGTTTTAAAAGTATTGGGTTTGATGGCTGCAGCGATCTTGGCCATACCATTAACAAGGATGCATATGCGGATTCTTCAATGGCTGCTGTTCACTCAATGGTCTTATCAGGAACTTCCAATGAATCACATGATTTTAATTACGAACTCTTGCAAGAGAGATCTCCAGTGGTGGTTGACGTATCTTCATGTAACCATAGGACGCCCCTTTGTACTACTCCCCCAGTAGCCACTGTGACCACGGACGCTTCCCTGATAGGGTGGAGGGGGGCATTTTCAGGGAAAGACTGCCCAAGGCACATGGACAGGATCAAGAGTCACATCTGCATATCAATGTTCTGGAGATGAGTGCAGTACTTCTGGTGTTGCAGGACATCCCTCTAGGGATGATTGCAATGCAGACAGACAATATGTCAGTAGTCTGGTACTTGAACAAGCAAGGCAGGACCAAGTTTTACCCCCTTTGCTGAGAAGCCCTCAGAGCTTGGCTGTCTCCTCCCAGCACTTTCTGTTGGCAACGCACATCCCGGGGAGATCCAACGTAATAGCAGACAAACTGACCAAGGCAATCTTGTTGCTGCATGAGTGGTCCATCAAGCAGGAGATTGCGGGCAGTATTTTCTGCAAATGGGGCCAGCCTTGCTGCGATCTTTTTACCAGTCACATCAGCATGAAATGCAGAAGCTACTTTGCCCCGATTCCCCCTCTGGGAGAACCCCCAAGAGATGCACTCATAGATGATTGGCCCCTGGGTCTCCTCTATGCATTCCCTCCAATCCTGCTAATACTCAGACTTCTACATAAAGCAAAGTCACTGGGAAGGACCATCATTCTTATAGCCCTCATTGGCCTTGGCAGATTTGGTTCCCATTTCTTCATCATCTCTTGGAGGATCCATGGATTCTGGACCCAGTTCCGGACCTTCTGACACATCCGTCGGGGGGCCTCCATCCTTCCTTGCAATCAGTGAAGCTAACAGCTTGGCTGCTACAGTTCCCCTCATAGCCAGGCTTCATAACATTTCCAATGAGACAAGGCAGATCCTTTTGTCTTCCCATAAGCCGTCCACCAGAAGATTATATCTTAGCAAGTGGAAGAGATTTTCCATATGGGCCTCTAAGCAGAACATTGATCCTTATCAAGCCCCCCCATGACATCCATATTAGAATTCTTGACTATGATCTTTAATAAAGGAGCTGCAGCTGCTACAGTTCGGGTCCAGTTGGCTGCTATATCTAACTTTCATCTCGGAGTGGACAGGCTAAACATAATGTCCCACAAGTTGTCCAAGGCCTTTCTCAAAGGAACCTTTCACATGAGGCCTCCGGTGAAAACTCCTTATTCTTCTTGAAATCTAAACTTTGTGCTGTCTCATATAATTCTTCCTCCGTTTGAACCAGCATCATCTTGTGACCTCAAATTCCTATCATGGAAAACCATATTTCTGGTGGCTATTATTTCTTCCCGCAGAGTGTCAGAACTTCAAGCCTCATCTATCAGCCCTCCTCATTTGATTTTTCATGCTGACGGAGTATCTCTTAGGACAAACCCCTCCTTTTTGCCCAAAGTTTGTTCAGAATCTAATATCAACCAAGTCATTGAGTTGCTAGTCTTCTTCCCTAACCATTCCAATAAACTAGAGTATATGCTGCACAAACTTGACATTCACAGACAGCTCAGATATTATTTGGACAGAACAAAAGATGTTAGAAAATCAGACCAGCTCTTTGTGTCTTTCTCTGATGCCAGAAATGGTAGACCAGTGGCTAAAACAATGCTTTCTAAATGGCTATCTGATTGTATCACTTTTGTTTATTCAGCTGCTAATATGCCCTTACTACACAAGATTAAAGCTCACTCTACCAGAGCAGTTTCTACATCTTCTGCATTCCAAGCCAAATTGCCCCTTGATAACATTTGTGCTGCAGCCACTTGGTCTAAACCTCATGCCTTTATCGCTCACTACAAAGTTGATAAGACCTCCAGGGACAGGGCTTCCTTTGGGTCTACGGTCCTGAAGAATGTACTCCCATGAGACACCCGAGATTGAGGGTGATAGGCACGCTACCCATCAGTAAAGAAGGCAAGATTGAACAACTTCACATTAAGAAGTTATGTACTCACCATAACGTTCCATGCGAGTTGTTCCATCTTGCCTTCATTCTTATGTCCCTCCCTCCATCCCCCACCTGGCTGATAGTTGACCTAGAGGCTGGTCTCATCCTGGTTGCTCAATTCTTTTTCCTCTCTATGGGAGGGTAGTTCTCTTATATGGATATAGTACACGCAGCAAACAAGATCGGAGGTAATTACAGCAGTGCATCATGGGATAAGGGGCTTGGTCTCGAGCTATGGGTAAACCTTGAGCTTTGCAGACGGCCGTATCGGAGATGATGGATCAGCTCTGAACCTATCAGTAAAGAATGAAGGCGAGATGGAACAACTCACATGGAACGTTATGGTAAGTACATAACTTCTTATCCTATGCAGCCCAACTGAAAAAACTCCAGCTGTACTCAGTGGCATATCGCTTACTCAGAGGTGATCTCTGCCTGACTTACAAAGCCATGTCCAACTCAGAATTGATGGACATGCCCCACCTAAAGTAATCCAAGTCACTGCGAGCCTTGCACTCTAGTGAGCTAAACCTCGCCACAACAATAAACAAAACATGCTGGAGGGATAGATTCCTGCCACAGAGACTCCCCATGCTTTGGAACAAAATTCCAAACTACATTAAGCAGAGCCCCTCACTAACACTCTTCAAGAGAAACCTTGACACGTGGATGGGTAACAGAAAATACACCCCTGGGATCACTTTATTGGCTCTGCTTGACAGAGGATTAGTTAATTAATCAATGGGGTGGCGAATGCTGACACTCTGGCTAGGCTTATAAATGCCCTTGTGCAGATAGCCTAGTACCTACCTATGAAATAGAGATATGGTTAAGAAATAACAAGGTTAAAGTATTGCAGAATAAGGGGAGTCCCACAAAACAAGAACAGGTATAACTACAGAGTGTAAATGGAAAAAGAGGTACCTGGATAATATGCATGAGTTTAAAAAGGTTTCTTACAAGCTACTGTTTTTTGGTAACAACTGTAGAGCACAAAAAACTTTTAGCACGACGACTTAGGCAACGGAATGCAGAAAGGGATGTTGCCAGAGTTAGAGAGCCTGTAACAAGAACGATAGCCAGAGATCCTGTAGCAGTATTAGAAGTATCATGGAAATGTTATTGAAATTTGCATAAAGTAGAGAAATGTATAAATCAGGAAAATGGACACATGGAAAGTATTTATGGAAGCTTTAAATATGCTAGGTTAGAGGTAGCTGGGGCTCAACGAATAACAGTTAAGATAGGAGGAGGTGAGATAAAAATAGTGATGTAGAACCAGTCTGCAAGAAAGTCTCCAGATATCGGTGGTATTTCAGTAGAAATATGCAAGATAGGAGGGAAAAAATGCTAGATCAAGAAGGTTTTAACAGTATTTTTAAAGAAGGGTAAGCGTCAACATCCTGGAAAAAACTTGTGGTGGCTGTAATACCTAAAGATGGTAAAGACCCATCATATCCAGCATCATATAGGCTTATTTCAATTTTAAAACATGATTAAAATGGGTTTGTGTCTGTAATGGCTAAAAGAATTGCAAAGGTGTTTCCAAGTTGATAGTTATGGAAGGGGAGACAAACATTTGTAAACATTAATAGAACATTGATAATCCTGAGGAAAATAGAATGTAAGAAAATTCCACTGTTATTGGTGGGGTTTTTTTTAAAACCTTTATTGAATTAACACGTGTGACATAAGCAAATTTACATTTATACAAAAATAATTAAACTATAGTAGCAAATTAACAAACATTATACGTCACATATATTGCTATATATCATATAACCTAAGCAACATTACATAAATTATTCAATTCCTGCCACTTTTTTTTAAACAAGAAACATCTTTAATAAACCATCACTTACAACACAGGCAATCATACATTTATATAAATGAAAACAAACCACACCAACATAATCCTAGTTGCAAGCATTTTGCATCATAAACCATACTGACACACACACACAGTGTGTACATGACTTGTAATCTATCCAATCATTTTCAGTCAAAGATTACATGGCTCATTTAAGTCCTGCTTTCTTTTAAACCTCATTCCTCAATTATATGTATTGTTCCCACAATTCCCATTTTTTTCTATGTAGTTTGCTCCCTTCCATTTCTAAAGATCTCAATTCCAGTTGTTTTATCTGTTACTATATTCACTACTTCTAATATAGTTGATTTAGATTTTGATTTCCATTTTCTAGTAATTGGCAGCCACCATAATTATACGAAATAAGCATTTTGGAGTTCCAGACAAGTGGGTAAAACAAAAATGTTTTTAATAAATAAATCCACACAACAAACGAACCACAAAATGCTTAACTGTTTCACTGCGTTTTTCGTCCCCAATGGAACTTCATCAGATGTAAAACAGTTGTTAAAATCAATTAAGCCTTTAAATACTCATTTAAAAAAAAAATTAACCAATCAATTTCATCTAAAGCAAGTGCTAATGAATGAATTCATAAGGACATGCTGACACAGTTATAAATATTCATGGAAAGTACTTTCTCATCAGAAAACATGCATAAAACTTCATTCTTTCCAACACCATAAAATATTTACAAAAAATACATACTCAATTATAAAAGACTATAAAAATATATAAATACATCACAATTTTTAAGGAATAAATATCTAAAACATAATATAAAAATAAATCTAAAACTATTTATCAGACCAACTAGCTATGTCTTACTAATACATTTTGTATAACTATGCTGCCATCTAGTGACTACATGAATAATTTAATACTGAAAACAAGCTGGAAGGAAAATGTGAACATATATTACTCCTTTTTTAATAAATTTCTTTACTATTATCCATATTATAAAAAGCACATACATAAATACAATAAGACATCATTTTCATATTGTATGTGTGACCAATAAATAACATTTGTGTGGGCATAATATTGCATATAATCTAAGTTACAACAGTACCGAACATAAAACCTAATAGGTTCATAGGTTCATACTAGGCTATCTGCCCTAAGGCATTTATAAGCCTAGCCAGAGTGTGTTTGGCTTTCACCACCCTTTTAAATTAGTTGATTGTGCCTCTGTATAGTAGGTCACAAAAGGTAGCCCTTTTAAGGTTAGTTTACTGTACCTCTGTCTAGCAGGGACACAGAAGAGATCCCAGGGGTAAACTTCCGATCTCCCATCAACTCGTCGAGATTTCTCTTGAAGAGGGTCAGTGAGGGGCTCTGCCTAACGTGGATTGGGATTTTGTTCCAGAGTGAGGGGAGCCTCTGGGAAATTAATCTGTCCCTCCAGCATGTCCTATTTATTTCTGTGCTGAGGTTCAAGTCCCTGGAGCGTGTAGCTCTAAGGGATTTGGATTTCCTGAGGTGGAGCATGTCCATTAATTCTGGGTTGGACATGGCTTTATATGTCAGACACAGATCGCCTCTGAGTAGGTGGTATGCAACTGAGTAGAGCTGGAGTTTCTTTAGCAGAACTGCATAGGGCATCTGTTTGAGTCCCTTGATCCTCTTGGTTAGGTACTTTTGGGGTCTTTCCAATTGCTGCAGGTGTCAGGTAAGGTACATCCCAAATGGGGCATTGTATTCAATTATGGGCCTGATAAGTGATGAGTAGAGGGGCACAATGACCTCTCCATCTAAATGTGAACCCTTTTGTGATAAGGTGGGCTATATAGAAGGTCTTTCTAAACACTTTGGCAACGTGATTGTCAAAGGAGAGATTACTATCTACTTGGGTCCCCAAGTCCCTAATTACTTCTTCCATACTTAATGGATTGCCACCTATGTGGTAATTTGTGGGCACTTTGTTTTTCCCCAAAGGGGATGACTATGCACTTTTTGGCATTTAGCTTTAGGCCATGGCTCTGGCACCATATACCCCTGATCAAACTATTACATCATTAAAGGTCACAAAAGAATATTATGTATTAATTAATCCTATATAAATTCATCATAACCTGGGGGCCTACAGGCATCAAGTACCAACTGCCAATACAGTACAGGACATTTTATATATATTAAAGAAAAACAAACAGGCCAAACACGAAGACACTACAACTAAGCTAAACTATTTAAATAGCACATGAAGGGAAAGGGAGCTTATAAGAAACTACAGAAACTACTCTATGACTAATCTATGGAATAATATCAAAAAATTAAAGAAATAGCTTGCGAAAAATGCATTTTTGATGAATATTGGCTTGAGCAAAACTGCAACCTCTGATATTCGTGCTGCAGCAAACTAGATCTGGGGTAATTCCAGCAGTGCATCATGGGATAAGGAGCTTGGTCTCGAGCTACTGGTAAATCTTAAGCTTTGCAAACGGCCATATCAGAGCTGATGGTTCGGCTCTGAACACATCAGTAAAGAATGAACGGCGAGATTGAACAACTTCACATATGTTTGAGGCCAGTAATCCTCTTGGTGAGGTACTTTTGTGGTCTTTCCAGCTGTTGGAAGTGTCTTGTGAGGCACATCTCAAATGGGGCATTGTACTCTATGAAGGGTTTGATGAGTGACAAGTAGAGGGGCACTGTACCCTTTAGTAATTAGATGGGCCACATAGAAGGATTTCCTGACTACTGAGATTACTATCTACCTGGTTCCCCAGATCTCTTATTACCTCTTCTGTATTAAGGGGGGCTGCCACCTATGTGGTAATTCGTGGGTGTTTTGTTTTTCCCCAAACGGGATGACTATGCATTTTTTTGGCATTTAGCTTGAGGCCATGACTTTGACACTAAGTGTCAGTCTCAGTAAGGCCCTTTTGGCGGATGTCCTTGTAAGCCGGAGAGTCAATTATGGCTCCCAGTTTGCAATCATCGGCAAACTTGGATAGCCATAGTCCTCCTGTGTTTGCTTGCACTTCTGAGAAGTATATGCCGAACAGAAGAGGTCCCAGGACCGAGCCTTGTGGAACATCACTTGTGACTGGTTTAGAGTTGGACCTGCAGCCCGCTATTCATACCGTATGAGTTCTGTCTGTAAGCCAGTTGGCAACCCATCTCGTGACATAGGGATTTATGTTCAGGCTGGTGAGTTTTTCTGTAATACCCGAGTGGGTAATAATGTCGAAAGCCTTGACGAGGTCAAGGTAGGCTGTGTGAAAAACCTTTCCCTCGTCTATGGCCTTTGTAACTGTCTTTAAGAAGTCAAGCAGGTTTAGTAGGCATGATCTGCCCTTAACAAAGCCGAACTGGGTCGGGTCAAGTGTTTGGAGGTTTCCAATGTCTTTGTTAATGAGTTCCATGATGATGCGCTCCATAGCCTTGCAGACCAGGCTAGTCAGGCTTATGTAGCGATAGTTACCAGGGTCAGTTGTGGCCCCTCCTTTGTGTCGTGGAATAACCATTGCTGTGCACCATTCTATGGGCATGTAGTCTGTGGAGAGGCTGAGGTTGAACAGCGTGTTTAGGTGGGGGGGTCAGTTCATTCTGTAGTTCGTGCAAGACGCAGCCTAGGACACCATCTGGCCCCATTGATGCTGTGTTTTGGGCTTTTGAAAGGGCTGTTTTCACCTGTGTGTCTGTGATTTCTGGGACACTACACTTTTCCGGTATTGTTGTGGGCCCTTTTGGGAGTGAGAGGGGGGCTGAAGTTTGCAATGAATCTATCTGCCAGGATGTTGGCAATATCAGTAGGTTCAGTATATTTTGTGCTATTTTGCACTAGTTCAGTGCATATTTGCGAGTTGCCACTTAGATTCTTAACATAGCTAAAGAAGGCTTTGTGGTTATATTTTGAATCCTTGGCTATTTTTCTTTCAAAGTTAGCCTTGGATGATTTTATGAGGGACCTTAGTTTCTTACTGATACTGATCAGGGATGTCTTTCCTTGGGATTTGCTTTTTTTCTGAACTAGTTTCCTCCTTCTATTGTACAACCTGTTTATGGCAGGGGTCCACCAGACTGGTTTCCTTCTCTTAGAGGAATGAGTCTTGGTTTTGTAGGGAAGGTATGATCCATGCATCCTTGTAGGTGCTCATGGAGTGCATTTGTAAAGGTTTCTGCATCTTGGGCAGCATTATCCTTTAGCGTGGGGGATGTGAAACTTACCACCTCTGTCTTAAGTATGGTGAAGTTTGCTTTAGAGAAGTTTTTTTACTGTGGTTTCCTTAGTTGGGGTGGTGATGGGGTGTGGACATCCAGAGTGATTAGTTTACGGTCTGATCTAACCGGTGACGGGTTGACCTCCGGTGTGGAACACCTATTGCCAATGTTGGTGATGACCAGGTCCAATATGTTTTCACCTCTGGTAGGGGAGTTTACCAGCTTTTCCAGGGATTTTGAGTTGATGAATTCCAGAAAGAGCTGGGCCTGGGAGTTTTGTACTGGAGTAGTTTTCCCAGTTAATGGTAGGGTAATTGAAATTGCCCAATATCAGGGTGTTCAGTAGAACCTTCATGTTTTCCAGTGTCTCCAGAAAGGTGGAGTGGTGGTCCTGGTTCATAGAGGGTGATCTGTAGCAGGCCACAATTTGCATTGCAGATTTGCCCGATGCTTAGTTGCACATGGATGATCTCAGAGGTATCATGCTGCACCACTAACCTGGAGGTGTAGGTATCCTTGATGAATACGGATACACCTCCTCCTTTTGCGTTTCGGTCTGTGTTCTGTAGCCGAAACGTGTGGTATGAGTTATAGCCCGATAGTGCTGGGGTGCTCTCTGGAGCCTTGAACCAGGTTTCAGTTCTCCATACTGAGGAGTGCTTCGAGCATGTGCATTTTTAGATTTAAACTCCTGGCGCTGAGTAGCATAACCCTCAGTTTTTTGTTAATTGTGCTGTTTACTGAGGTGGGTTTGACTTTTGAGCCTTGCCTAAAACAGGCACTATGGGGGCAGCAAGAGCCTTGGCCAGTATTCAAAAGCCTAGGGGTGACAGGTGCAAGCAGTCTCTTGCAAAGCAAGGAGGCTTCTTGAGCATGTTGTTCCAGGCTAACAGACACTGGATCCCCTTTGAATGACACCAGAAACTTAGCCAATTGTTGAAATTGATAATTTTTTCTTTATACTACTACTGTTTATAATATGTTTCACCATCTAATATATGTTTTAGTATGTTTTAACATTTCACTTCTACTATTCATTTATTAATATGAGATTTTAAGGTATATATTTATTTATAAATTTTATTTTATGTCATTTTTATGGAAAGGAAATTATGTATTTTTGTAACTTGCATGTGACTTGCAAATGTGTTTTTCATTGGTGCTTTACTTATATATAAGTTGATTCAAATTTTTATGGTTTGTTGAAGTCTGATGAAGCGTTCCAAGCAACGTGAAAGCACTTACTTATTCGAATAAAGGACTTGTCTTTTCATTCATCTGGTTTGCTTCGTTTGTTGTGGAGTATCAACCTCTTCTGATTTTGGATTTGTGCTTTTTTGGGAGGTGATACCTTACCCTGACAGTGTTCTTTTCTTGCTGACTTAAAATTAAGGCTATCCATGCTAAAACGCATGTTACCAACTTTTCTCCTAATTGCTGTTTGTTCTTGTTTTATCCTTATTCCCATTCCAGATGTGAAAAACAACTTGCAAGCTTTCAGAAAACAAACTTTTCACCTTAAACTAAACAGTGTTCTTCCTTTTTATTACCTTACAGTCAGCTTGTCTCCATAGAAACATAAGAAAAAGTAACCCTTGGCTGCAAGCTTCTAAAGTCATGGTGACAATTTATTGCTAGAGGAAAACATTTCATTATCTTCAGTTTTCTTACTTACATGTTTCCACTTAAAACTTGCTATTAGATTAGGCCAAGAGTCTTAATCCAGACTTTCACCTAATTGAAAGTAACAATAAACATATTAGCTCTACATATATGTGTACTTTTATACCCCATCCACTACCTACAACCCAAGATTACAGCCTATTAAGTTAAACATATTTTTCCTAGCCCTTTTTTTATCTTTCTGCATTATAGTGACTACATTTAGGCATTATAAAAGAAGAAAGAAAAAAGCATACATTAATTTTAGTATCTTTATCACATACAATAACTGATAAGGCTTTACTATAGAACATGTAATTTATATCATGAAAAGATTTATAGAAATACTCTTAAGAACAGACATTGTTTTACTTAGGTTACTTTTTTCCTTCCTGTTCTAGATATTAATGGCTTAAAGTAGGGCAAAAGCTTTTTAGTTCCCCACAAATTTAACAAAGTCAACAACTGTCTATTCTTTCAACTTTTTATTGTGCAGTCTTATTTCACAAATGCAACTGATGCTTTGTAATCTCACATTTATCCACTAATTTCCATGTTACTGGTCTTCTTAACTGTTTATCTTCATCTCTCAACTCCAGACTCCAGTTCACTTCCAAGGTACTCCCATTTTTTCAAGTCAACTTGTGCTTTTCTCAGTCTTTTAAGTATTTTCCTTTGGAACATTGGAAAGGTTTCACTGGCAAAGTCTCTCTATGAGCTTTACTATCAGAATAATCCAAAGCAGAGTCCTCTTTCACTTGATGGCTCACTTTTTGTTGAACTCTTTGAAACTCTGAATCAAAAATTACTTCGGACTTTGTTCTTCCAGAAAGAAAATATTCTGAAGACAGGTGGATAAAGCAGCTTGAATCTCACACCTGCCTCTAGATATTTCCTGATTGCTGGAATAAAACCGCATCTCTTCGGTTTGGTATACAATGAATAATCATTTTCTACAAAAAACTTCTGTCTCCAACTTTTAATACTTTGCCCTTCTGCCACAATTTTGTCAGGATCCACTCTTTGTGTTGGTAGGACTGCATCTTTACTAAATACAAGTTTTGGCTGTTTTCTCATGGCCAGGTTTGGAGCATACACAATTAATGAATCCACTTGTGGAATACCAGTCCAGTTGCTTGTGTCCTCATAAAATGAATACAGTCTGTCCCTTCCAGTTTCTCCAGTAAGCACAAACTCTCAGGTTTTCCCTAAATGCTCTGTCCTCCAATTATACCATTTTTGAAACATCTCTTCTCCATCAGTCTCAGACTCATCCAGCTTATGCTTCATTTCAACCTCCAGCTTTTTGCAGTTTTATCAGTTCATATGTATATCTGTTTAAAGCTTCTTCCATTTTTCCAGCCTTTTGTTATTTGAGTTGATACACTCCTTCATTTCTTTATTTTAATTATCTCTGAGCACATTTGACTTATTTTTCCTCTAAATTACTGGAAGCCATGTCTTGCACCAAAGCTGGAGCTTGAACTGCTTTTTGCTGAACAGCTGCAGAGTTCTTCCCAGTCAGTGTCTTCCCTTCATCTGTTTTAGGTGATTTTTTCCAGGTCTATTTAGTTTCTTTTTGCTGGCATCCAGGCAGGGTACTCACTAGCCAGTAAAGTGGCAGTTTACTGGCCTTTATCTCTCAGTTTCTTTCTTCACACAGGCAGAGTTGCAGTTAAGCTGCTGATCAGTGTGTAACCATCTTGGAAATCCAGCATGTCAGAAAAATACAAACTTTAAAATCATAGGGTTAAAAGGCCACACAGACAAATTATTCATTAAAAACTACAAGAAAGCTCCAGCCAAGCTAGTGTTTTCACTGTATAATACTTTAAACTTCCTGTAGCAGAGGCCCGCATATATACTTGGATGGCGCAGTGATGCAGCGGTAACATTGTCATCTCACAGCAAGAGGTTCTCCAGTTTGATTCTTGGCTGGGTGCCTTCTGTGTGGAGTCTGCATGTCCTCCCTGCATTTGTGTGGGTTTCCTCTGGGTGCTCCAATTTCCTCCCACATTACAAACACATGCGTCTCGAGCGTTTCTCCCATGGCCTCCTCTAAAAATTGGCTCGTTCAAAGTCAGACTTTCCTGGTTAACAAATGTTAAATAAATAAATATACAAATGACCTTTAAGGAAATACCAGTGTTTGGGCTACACAGCTTCTGAACACCCATGACTTTTTTTTTTCTTTTTAAGTTTTCATGGGCACATTCAGGCCAATAAAACCAAACTTCACTAGTTGTAGGCATGTATGTTTCCACCTTTTTTTTTTTACCTAATCAATACAGCATAACTGGACCATTGAGCTATGCTTTAAAAATACAGAGCTTAAAATCAAGGACGATGTCCACAAACATAAAGATGCCTGCAAATGATGCCTACAAAGTATCCCAAATAACATCCAAACCAAAGAGTGAAAAGACCACACAGACAAGCTATTCAGAAAAAAAAATGTAAGAAAGATCCAGCCCAGCCAAACTAGAGCCTTCACTGAGCATATCTAAACAATTATGCCTTGTTTTGTGATTTACTGTGGAGTTGACTGGTAAGAGAAGATTTATTTTAATTTATATTTTATTTATCACTGTTTTTCACTGTTTGTAGGTAGGAAGGGATAGCTTGTTAACGCAATTTACTTTAATTTATATTTTGTTGTTTCACCATTAATTTCACTGTTGGTTGTTAGAAAGGGATAGGTTTTAGACAGTCAAGCTCTAGCCACCCCAAGGGGCCTAGACAGCTATAAATTCACACAAACTGCAGAGAGTAAAATCCTGAGCATATCTAAAAAAAATCCTACATTGGTTTATGATTTATTGATCTTTGCTGTTAAAAAGAAGTGCAGCTGTGAGCGAAAGGTGAGCATAAGCTGCTGCACATGATGTAAAGGAATTACAACTTATGTCTGACTTGCAGACCTTGTATAGTCAGAACAACCTTACTGTACTTTAGTATTTAGTTGTATATTGCTCATGAGATTTTTGTCATAAGTTGATTTAAGTTCTCTCTGAATTCTGTGGTTACTGATTTTGATTATTCTTTTCTTTTACAAAATGTTATTAGTTTGAAGCTGAATATGGGTTCCTTAAATGAGTATGCAATTAACGATTTCCTAATGCACAAATATCTTGTATAGTGTAATAAATGCTATGCATATTTAAAGGTAACAGCTGATAACACTGGTGATCTGTGTTTCCTCGTGTCAAAAGCTGGATGGTTTGCTCACCATTGTTAGAAGTACAGTAAATTAGACTTGATGATGACTGCACTTGCGCAATTGGCAAGGGTTGGAGAAAAATAAGTTTTGTACTCATCATAATGTTCCATGTATGTAGTCCATCTCGCCCTTCATTCTTACACATGGGTTCGGAGCCGATCCTCGGCTTCGACTTGTCCTAATACAAAGCTCAAAGTCTTCTAGTTGGCTCATGGCTCGGTAGGTATCCCGTAGTCCACCTGTACAATCCCCAGATCTTGTTTGCTGCTAAACTATAGAAAGACAGAACTAAAGCTATCCAGAAAGAACAATAATGAAAGGTCCCCACGTATTATGGAAAATTTATCCTGTCTCCAGATCCTTCCAGGACGGGGGTAGGAGGGTGGGTTCGTAAGAATGAAGGGCGAGATGGACTACAATCATGGAATGCTATGGTGAGTACATAACTTCTTTATGTTCTGTAGTCCTATCTCGCCTTCATTCTTACATATGGGACAGTGTCCCTTGCAACTTATTCTTGGGTGGCTCACGGAAAAATTCTCCTGAGTACCGTGGAACCAACGGGGGCTCTACCCCTAGAGGTCAGGTCCAATTTGTAATGAGTAATAAAAGTGTTAGGGGTAGCCTAGGTTGCTGCTGCACAAATATTGTCAATTGGAACTCTGGCTTGGAAGGCTTCAGATGTAGACTGGGATAGCGTAGAATGAGCCTTAATCTTGAATGGTAAAGGCTTTCCATTGGAGGAATAAATGAAGGAGATACAACTCGAAATCCAATTCAAAAGGGTCACTCTGGAGACTGGGAGACCTAATCTGAAGTCAGAGTATGATGCAAACAATTGGTCTGACTTCCCGAGTTCCTTAGTCCTATGCAGATAGAACTGTAATTGTCTGTGAACATCCAACTGATGAAATCTGTATTCTGCTGCACTGGAATGATTAGTGAAAAACACTGACAGCTCTATAGTTTGATTCAAGTTATTATGACAGCACACTTTAGGAATAAAAGATTGATTTGTATGAATAGAGACTCTATCTTTGTGGAAAGTCAAATAAGGGGGCTTGATAGACAGTGCTTGTAATTCTAATACTCGTGTAGCAGATGTGATGGCTACTAGAAACAAAGTCTTCCAAGACAGAAACTTCAATGAGCATGAATGAGTAGGTTCAAAGGGTGGAGAAGTTATTTTGGACAGGACGAAGTTTAGATCCCAGGAAGCTACCAGTTCCTGAAAAGGTCGTCTCAGCAAAGTAGCACCTTTAAGGACAGTTTTACACAATCTGTGTGACATCAGCTCAGACTCATGTTGACCCAAATGAAAATTAGATATCACTGCCAGCTGAACCTTAACTGTGGCAGCAGCAGATCCCTGGTGGAAAAGTTCAAAAATTCTAAAACCACTGGAATGGATGCAGTGTAAGGGTCAACATTCCTTTCTTCAGCCCAGATAGAAAACCTTCTCCATTTGCTAGTGTATAACTTTGTAGTGGAGGGTTTATCTGAAGATGTGAGAATGTGGGTCACAGCGGGTGAAAAATCATGAAGCCTGACTAGGGATGGAATTGGAGCAGCCACCCTGTCAAGTTGAGGGTGTGGAGGCTGGGGTGAAGAGAGTCTGACATGTGTGTCAAGAGATCTTGCACTGGGTCGAGAGTCCATGGATCGTCTAGTAGATGAGGCCCGAGAAAGGGGAACCAAATCTGACAAGGCCAGCAAGGAGTGATGAGGATCAATTTGCTTCCCAACAGTTTTGCTTTCTGAATCACCTTGGATATGAAAGGAAAGGGGGGAAAGCATAAAGGAGACCCAGAGGCCAATCGTGAACAAGTGCATCTCTTGATGACTCCCCCCCGGGGGGGGGGGGGTAAGGAAAATTAGCTGCTGCATTTGGAGTTGATCGGACTGGCGAAAAGATCGCAGCAAGGCTGTCCCCATTTGCAGAACATCTGTTCCTCTATTTCCTGCTTCAGAGACCACTCATGAGGCATCAAGATTGCCCGGCTGAGTTTGTCGGCTATCAGGTTGGTTGTCCCTGGGATGTGCGTTGCCACTAGAGAGTGCTGGGAAGATATCACCCATTTCCAAACGCAAATCGCATCCCAACAAAGGGGGTAAGATCCGGTTCCACCTTGCTTGAGATACTACATCACAGACGTGTCTGATTGGATTGCTATCATCCCAAGAGGAAGAAGGTCGTGAAGTGCTTGCAACACTAGAAGCACTGCCCTCATCTCTAGGACACTGATATGCAGGTGAGCCTCGTGATCTTGCCATGTGCCTTGGACAGTCCTGCCTAGATAATGCCCCCCCCCACCCTATCTGTGAGGCATCCGTGGTCACAGTAGCAACGGGTTGGCATGGAAGGAATGGAGTGCCTGTCCTTAGTTGGTCGGGGTGAATCCACCAACGGAGGTCCTTTTCGCAAGACTCTGTTAAAATGATGTGGTGGGATAGAGGCAGTTGTTGAAAGGACCACTGGGACGATAGAAGCCACTGAAGAATTTGCATATGTAATCTGGCAAGAGGGACTAGCATTATGGTGGAGGCAATGGTCCCTAAGAGTTTCAGCACTGTCTTTGCCTTGACACTTTGAGGAGGAAGTAGACTGAGAACTTGTTGTATGAGGTTCTGTGCTCTTTCTGCAGGAAGGCAAGCTAACATGGCAACTGTGTCTATTTCTGCTCCTATAAAATTCACAAATTGAGAGGGCGATAAGGCAGACTTTTCCCAATTTATAGTAATCCCCAACTGGGCACAAAGTTGGATAGTGTAATCTCTGGTTTGAAGGAGAAGATGCCTCGTGGAGGCGGTCAGGAGCCAGTCATCCAGGTACGGAAACACTTGGAATCCTAGACGTCTCAGGTGAGCTGTCACTACTGCCATACATTTGGTGAACACCCTGGGGGCTGTGGTGAGTCCAAAGGGCAGAGCACAAAACTGGTAGTGACTGGCTCCCAGCCAGAAGCGTAAGTGGCTCCTCGACGCTCTGTCCATTTTTATATGGTAGTATGCATCTTGGAGGTCTATTGAGCACATCCAAGTGTCTTTCCCTAACTGAGGGAGCATAGACTGCAGTGTCACCATCCGGAACTTGTCCTTCTTTACAGATTCATTTAGTTTTCTGAGGTACAAGATGGGCCTCCAGTCCCCTGTAAGTTTTGGCACTAAAAAAAATCTGGAGTAAGTTTCGAATCCTACCTGGTCTGCAGGGATGGTTTGGATGATTCTGTTTGCAAGCAACTTGTTCACTTCTACAGTTGCTTGATCCCTGTGATTGGATGGAACATCTGGGATACTCTTGGGAATGTGAGGTGGAAGAGAAAAGGGTAAGGAATAACCTCTGGTGATAATTCTTTGTACCCATTTGTCTCGGGTGATGCTTAACCAGGCTTCCAGATACAAAGAAATGTGACCCCCCCCCAATTGGCTCCAGAGAAGCACAGCCGGGCCCCACATCAGGAGGGTTTAACAGGGACCTCAAAACGAATCATGGCCTCCCTGGTTTTGTGGTCCGCCCCTGCCTCTAGGGCAACGTCTACCATTTACTCCTCCTCCTCCCCTGAAGGAGGAGTCATCCTGTGCATCCGGGAAAAACCTCTGGGACTTCTTGAACCGCATCTTACCACCTCTCTGACCCTTGGGGTATGGTCTAGAGGGGACGGTAAAACATACTCTCATGGCAGACAGAGTTTTCCCTTCTTGCTCATACCTGGTGAGGGTGTCTTTTACCTTAGGTCTAAACAACGAAGAATCGTGAAAGGGGGTGTTGATAAAGGTAGACTTGAACAGCTCCGCAAGATTACACAAGCGCATTCAGGAGTGTCTCCTAAGGGAAACTACTGAAACAGTTGTCCTGCTCGCTCCATCGGCTGCATAAGAAATCAGCCTCATGGAATTCAAGGTGGACAACTGAGCAGACACCTTATCAGGGACTCCTTCAGTAGATGTACCTTGTAAAGCATCTCCCAACTCCTTAAGGAGATCTCTCTGAAGCCTTGTAAAATGTGTTAGATAGTTCAGCAATCTGAGTGTGAATGATGAAAAGATACTCTTCCCGTATATCCATTGTTCGAGACTTCTTGATAGGTGGATGGACAGATGAATAAGTCTCCGCTAGTTCCTTCTTAGTGGCCGCCGCCACCACCATGGCATTTACAGGCACACCCTTGAATAAGAATTCCTTTGGGAGGAGACAACAATGTATTGGGTCTCCTGGGAACTGGCTCCATGGCATCAGGAGTCTCCCACACCTTCCGACTAACAAGGTCTAAAAGTTCATCGAAAGGTGGAGACACCCAAGAGGCTGAAGGTTGAGACCCGAAAGCCTTCAGGTTCACTGACTCCTCATCAGAAGGAGTAACAGTGGGCCAGCCACCCCTCTGCTTAAGGATCTCCAAGATGTCTACAAAGAAGACATCAGAGGATGACTTGGGGGACTCTTCTGACTCCTTGAGGTCAGTGTCGGAGGTAAGGGACTCATCCTGGGAGTCTACATGCTTGCACTTGCATGTCCTCTTCCACGGGGGCTCCTCAGAAGGATATTCTGTGGAGGTCTTGGAAGACTGAGGGCCACCAACCGGGAGCTCCTGAGGCTGCGGGTCTTTGCTGTCAAGAGAGAGTATAGGTGCTGAGACGGAGGTCGGTGCCCAAGGGGGAAGAGTGTTTGTACCCCTGGGTGGAGCTGATGAGCAGGATAGCACACTCCACATCATCCCGAAGGCAGACCTCTCTGGCTCTGAAGACCTCCTCGGCTCTGAGATAGATGTAGGATCCAAGCTCACCCTAGCTGACGCACTGAGAGGGAGAATCAGAACCGAAGAGGTTCAGGTCCAAGTGTCCCTGTTGGGGCCGACCAGTGAACTTCGGCTCCTAGGCACCACGGATGGCACCGAAAGTGTCGGAGCAGAACATGGCTCCAAGACAACCTTGAGGTGAGCTGGAACCAAGGGTTCCACAACCAGTGGTATCAAACATTCTGGCTCTGAAAGCCCGACATGGCTTGGACAAGGAACCACAACAGGGGGAATGAACTCAGGTGGCTCCGGGACTGACTGGGTAGGAGCCAACAGCATTTTTAGCAAGGCAGACTACTTTATGAGTCTCAGCACTACTCTCTCCACATCTTTCTCTGATAGGCTCCTGGAAAATCTGGAAGACAGCTTGGGTGATCTGGACCTCTGCAAGATAGGTGACCTTAAAGTTGGGGAGACTGGCAAGGGATCTCTGGACCGGTTCTGATGTAGTCTCTCAGTAGTTGGCTCCGAAATGCATGGGGCCAAAACTGAATTCTCATTAACAATGACCTCGATCGGCTCTGAGGTCAGTGGAGCCAAGGAGGTAAAAGTCTTGTCCGGCTTAGGAATTTTAGGAGGTGGTTCCGAAGCACCGGACAGTGCCGGGGAATGCCTCTTGGTAGACTTCATCTTCTCTTTTTTGGAGGAATGAGATTTCAAGGAAGAAGAACAACTGGCCAAGTCTTCCTTGAATGAGGGCTTGAAGAGACCTTTCAGAATTAGCTTGTTCTTCCACTCCTGGAGAACTCTGGAGCTGATGGAATGGCAAAACAAACAGATTTCCTGCAAATTATCGGCTCCGAGGCAATAAACACAATTACTATGGCCATCCATAATTGACATTTTCTGGGAGCACTTTACATACTTTTTAAAACCCGAGGGTTTATGGTCTTTTGCCTCTTTAAACATGATAACCGGTGAAGCAGAAAAATACAAACACAATGAGGACTAGGTCCTCTAACTTAAATGGGCCTAGCCCTTACCACACTAACACACACATACCACGAGGACTAGGTCCTCTAACTCAAACAGCCTAGCCCTGGGAAGAGAGAAAGAACAGAGAACTAGGTCCTCTAACTTAAACAGACCTAGGTAGAAGAATAAGATTAGGTCAGAAAACTATCAACTAGACTGCACACACAAAAATTCGGAATATCTAAATGTCCAAACTGTCTCAGATGTAATCTACACTCAAAACACTAAGTCGTAGAACAAAAGGGTCAGAACTATCAAAAGACCCTGTACGCCAACTGAATCAGCAAATATCTAAGTTAAATATCTAGGTAGGTTACTGTTTAAATACCAAACTCTCTAATACTAAGAAACACTTCTTCTTTTGGCTTTTCTCAGTTAGGGGTTGCCACAGCTTTACAGTGTTGAGTTGCCAGCCCGGCGCCCAACCATCCACAGAAGGAAGACACACACACACACACACCTAGGGCCAATTTAGAGTGTCCAATCCACCTACTCCGTGTCTTTGGGATGTGGGAGGAAACCATAGCACCCGGAGGAAACCCAAGCAACCACAGGGAGGACATGCAGACTCCGCCCAGAAGGTACTCCAGCTGAGAATTGAACCAGAGCATCTCTTGCTGTGAGGCAGCAATGCTAACTGCTGCACCACCGTGGCCACCCTAATACTAAGAAACACTGCACATGAAAAATAGTAAATTGAGTGCAATCGCACACGTGAACCGGAAACACTAAATATCTAAGTAATAACTATTTAAATTCCAAACTCTCTAACCGTAAGAAACACTGCACACAGAATATATCAAAATAAGCGCAAATGCGCACGTTAATTAGAAAAAGACTGGCACACAGGATACCAAAGAAGAACAACAAGGCCAACGGCCAACCAGTTCTCAACAATTAGTAATTTATAGTCAAGAAAAACACTTCAACAAGTCTGAAACTACTTCTAATACTACTAAACACTATCTAGAGCCATATAAATTGCAAAGTTAAATGGTAATACAGTAATAATAGAAAACAGTCTTAAACTTAGCCATGGCCAAGCAAGAAGCACATCTGAACTCATAGACGCGGCAAACGAGATCTGGAGATTGTACTGGTGCACTATGGGATATCTACCTAGCCACGAGCCAACTAGAAGACTTTGAGCTTTGTAATAGGCTGAGTCAGAGCAGAGGATCAGCTCCGAACCCATATGTAAGAATGAAGGCAAGATGGACTACAAACATGGAACGTTATGGTAAGTACATAACTTCTTTTTCTCCAACCCATCTGTTGTCTCATATATTAATGACTGGACTGGTGAAATAAATAATGTTAGGTAAAGAATAAATGGAACGCATTTAGGAAATGATGCATCTATTGTCTGCAAAGATCATTCAACCCCTATGAAACAAGACGATGCCCCTGACAATTTTGGAATTATGGATGCAAGTATTCAGCAATCTGTGGATCCGATTTGTTTAGACAAAAACAAAAAAAGAAAGGAAGGAAGAAGTTCACAACAAATAACAAGGAAGAAAAAGAAACAGATTAATGACTGTAAAGGAAAGACTATACATACTAAAAAGGACACTGCTTTGTTATGTAACACACAGGTTACAGGGACTTTCATTCTACAGAAAAGGGCATAATTTTTCCAAAAAAAGCTAGAAAAAAAAAGGCAAGGGTCAGGTGAAAAGGAAGAAATCAAAAGTGAACGTGAAGGATTGAAGAACATTAATGTAAGAAAAAAGAAGAGAAAGACAGATGATGACTACACGGTTCAAGCTGCGGACTTACAATACCAGCTGGATGACAATTTAATACACAATGAAAACTGTGGTATTAATAGGACTTTGATGAAGATATATCCTTCGTAGCAATTGATGGAGCACATATTACTGTATTAGAAGCTGAACATTCTTCAGAGCTGGCCAGCAAAGACATTCTTGTAACTGGAGATTCAATTATTAGAGGAACTGATACTTATATTTGCAGAGAGGATAATAAACATTGAATAGTGTTATCCCTGCCAGGGGCAAAAACAGAAGATGTGAGACAAGCCTTGGAATGCCTTAATGTAAGGAAGCACAGATCCATTTTTATTCATGTTGGTACAAATGATATAATTCACAAGGACACTCTGACTGTTAGTAGGGAAGTGACAGCTCTCTTAGATAGTGCTGCTTGTACTGGTGTTAGGACGTATTTTTCACAAATCACTTATAGAAAGGATAGTCAGGTCACTGTGAATGAACATATTTTTGGGGTAAATACCTACATGGAAAAAATGGACTCCTAGTTTTGGGAGAACGTGTTCAGACAGGATGGTGTGCATTTATAGGTTCATAGGTAGGTACTAGGCTATCTGCCCGAAGGCATTTATAAGCCTAGCTGGAATGTGTTGGCTTTTGCCGCCCCCTTAGATTAGTTCCCTGTGTCTCTGTCCAGTAGAGCCACTGAAGTTATTCCTGGGGTAAACTTTCTGTTTCCCATCCACTCATCAAGGTTTCTCTTGAAGAGAGTTAGCGAGGAGCTCTGCCTAATGTAGACTGGAATCTTGTTCCAGAGCACTGGAAGTCTCTGGGGCAGGGATCTATCCCTCCAGCACATCCTATTTATTGTTGTGGTGACATTTAGATCCCTGGAGCATGTGGCTCGAGGGGATATGGTTTTCTTTACGTGGAGCATGTCCATCAATTCTGGGTTGGACATGGCCTTGTATGTCAGGCAGAGATCACCTCTGAGTAGACGGTATGCAACTGAGTACAGCTGGAGTTTCTTCAATCGAGCTGCATAGGGCACCTGCTTGAGGCCAGTGATCCTCTTGATGAGGTACTTCTGTGGTCTTTCCAGTTGTTGCAGGTGTCTTGTAAGGTACATCCCAAATGGGGCATTGTACTCTATGATGGGTCTGATGAGTGATGCATAGAGGGGCCCAATGACCTCTTTCAATCTGGATGCAAACCCTTTTGAGATTAGGTGGGCCACATAGGATTTTCTAACCACTTTGGCAATGTGATTATCAAAGAAGAGGATACTATCTACTTGGGTCCCCAGATCCCTTATTATGTCTTCCGTATTTAGGGGGCTACCACCTATGTGGTAGTTTGTGGGTACTTTGTTTTTTCCAAAGGGGATGACTATGCACTTTTTGGCATTTAGCTTGAGGCCATGGTTTTGACACCAGGTATCTGTCTCAGTGAGACCCTTTTGGAGGATGTCTGTTTCAGCCGGAGTGTCAATTATAGCCCCAAGTTTGCAGTCATCTGTGAACTCGGTCAGCCATAGTCCTCCTGTGCTTGCCTGCACCTCCGAGAAGTATATGGCGAACAGGAGGGGTCCTAGGACTGAGCCCTGGGGAACACCACTTGTAACAGGTTTAGAGTCAGACGTAGCTCCCGCTACTCTTACCATGTGGGTTCTGTCCATGAGCCAGTTGGCAACCCATCTCGTGATGTAGGGGTTTATGTTCAGGCTGGTGAGCTTGTCTATAATACCTGAGTGGGGAATGGTGTTGAAGGCCTTTGCGAGGTCTAGGTAAGCTGTGTGAACCACCTTTCCCTCATCTATAGCCCTGTTAACTGTCTCAAAGAAGTCCACCAGGTTAAGGAGGCATGAGCTGCCCTTAAAGCCGAACTGGGTAGGGTCCAGTGTTTGGAGGTTCCCAATATCTCTGTTAACGAGATCCATGATGATGCACTCCATAGCTTTGCAGACCAAGCTAGTCGGGCTTATAGGGCGATAGTTCCCAGGGTCCGTTGTGGCTCCACCTTTGTGGAGTGGAATAACTGTTGCTGTGCGCCACTCCCCGGGCATGTAGCCTGTGGAGAGGCTGAGTTTAAACACTGTGTTTAGGTGAGGGGTTAGTTCATCTTTGAGCTCATGTAGGACGCAGCCTGGGACACCGTCCGGTCCCATTGATGCTGTGCTTTTGGCTTTGAAGAGGGCTGTTTTAACCTGAGTGTCTGTGATTTCTGGGGCACTACATTCTTCTGGTATAGTTATGAGGCCTTTTGGGGGTGAAGTTTGCACTGAACCCGTCTGCCAGGATGTTGGCTATATCGGTCGGTCGAGTGTATTTTGTGCCATTCTGCACTAACTCTGAGCAGATCTGAGAATTGCCACTTAGATTCTTGACATAGCTAAAGAATGCCTTGTGGTTATCTTTGAAGTCCATGGCAATGTTTCTTTCAAAGCTAGCCTTGGATGATTTTATGAGGGAACGTAGTTTCTTGCTGATACTGATCAGGGATGTCTTCCCTTCTTGGGATTTTACTCTTTTCTGTACTAGTTTCCTCCTTCTATTGTATAACTTGTTTATGGCAGGGGTCCACCAGACTGGTTTCCTTTTCTTGGAGGAGTGAGTCTTGGTTTTGTTTGGGATAGCACTATCCATGCACTCTTGTAGGTGCCCGTAGAGTGCATTAGTAAAGGATTTTCAGCTTCTATAGCATTATCCTTTAGCATGGGGGCTTTGAAACTTCCCACCTCAGTCTTAAGTAACGTGAAGTTTGCTTTTGAAAAGTTTTTCACAGTGGTTTCTTTAACCAGGGGTGGTGGCGGAATGTGGATATCCACAGTGATTAGTTTATAGTCAGATCTACCCAGCGAGGGGTTGACCTCCGGTGTGGAACACCAGTCTCCCATGTTGGTGATGACCAGGTCCAATATGTTGTCACCTCTGGTGGGGGTGTTGACCAGTTGATCCAGGGCATTTGAGTTTATAAATTCTAGGAAATGTTGGGCAAGGGAGTTTGTACTTGAGTAGTTCTCCCAGTTAATGTTTTGGTAATTGAAATCACCCAATATTAGGGTGTTTGGTAGGACCTTTATGTTTCCCAGTGTTTCCAGGAATGCGTAGTGGGGGTCCTGGGACATGGTGGGTGATCTGTAGCAAGCTATAATTTGAGTAGCAGTTTTGCCCATTGTTAGTTGCACGTGGATGATCTCTGAAGCTCGTGCTGTGCCATTAACCTGGAGGTGTGGGTATCCTTCTTGAATATGGATACTCCCCCACCTTTTGTATTTCGGTCGGGGTTTTGTGGCCGAAATGTATGGTATGAGTTGTAGCCTGGTAGTGCTGGGGTGCTCTCTGGAGCCTTAAACCAGGTTTCTGTTACTGCACATATATCAATTTTCTCCATACTGAGGAGGGCCATGAGTGCATGCATTTTGAGGTTTAGACTTCTGGCATTGAGTAGCATTACCCTCAATTTTTTGTTACTTGTGCTATTTATGGTGGTGGGTTTGTCTTTTGAGCCTTGCCTAAAAAAGGCACTATGGGGGTGGCAAGAGCCTTGACCAGTATTTGAAAGCCTAAGGGTGACAGGTGCAAGCCGTCTCTAGCGAAGCAGCGTTGCTTGTCGAGCATGTCATCCCAGGCTGACAGACACTGAATCCCCTTTGAATGACACCAGAAGCTTTGCCAATTGTTGAAATTGATCATTTTTTCTCTATACCATGGTATCATTCTTGGTGGGGGAAGGATGCTACTTAGGGTCAGGGTCATACCGGCCTGGGCTATGTGATCAGAGAGCTCCTCCATGTCTCTTTTCATATAGTCCAGGGAGGTATGGCTCAGGTCATTTACACCAACATGGACAATGACAGAGTCATATTTGTACTTGTTCTGGAGTGACCTGAGTGCTTGTGTTATGTGTCAGATCCTGGCACCAGACAGGCAGCTAACAGTAACCTTCTCCTTGTTCAGCCTAGTGAGTGGGCCGTCAGTGTGCCTGACTATAGAGTCATTTATTACTAGTGTGCTGGGTATGTTATTTTGTCTTAAGGGCTGTGATCGAGTGGCACACTGGTTTTGTGAAGTATGTGTTTCATGGTTTATGTTGGGGGTGGAGGTTGTTTAGATGTCTGCTTTGGAGGTCTCTGTTGCTTTTGCAGATTTTTATTTAGAGCCTCCGAGTATGTTTTCGTGTATTTATGTGTATTTTTTGCCTGTGCTGGTTTCATAGGTCTATGTGAGACTGGTGGTGTGATGCAAGTAATTCCCTTCTCCTCTTGACTGCCTGGTCCAGTCTTGGGTTGAGAGAGCTTAGCCTCCAGTTTGGCTGTACAAATTGCATCTCTCTCATGTATTAGCGTTTGGTGAAAGGAGGAGAGGGTTGTCTGTGTACATGAGGCAATTGTAACATTGCCTCAAAATGCCCAGATTCACAAATTGGACCGGAGAGTACACCTGAAACTGCTCTTTGGACATGCCTGGGTAGGTACAGTGAACTGTTTTACTGATTGGTTGGTAATGTCGAATAGAGAGCTTTGTCCTTCTCTACAGTATAGGGGGGTCTAGTGCTAAGGTTTATTAGTGCTTGCTATGAGTTTTGAGCAAGTGCCGGGATGAGAAGTGAATGGTTTGAGTGCTTATCAAGATCAGGGAAGAGAATTTTTGCAGCAGATATTTTTAAATATTTGACAACCAATAGGCAGGATTTTTGCCAGGTTGTAAATTTAACAGTTCACAGATAGCAACATTCGATGCATCTCTCATGGCTGTTAATGCTAGTAGCATTAATAATAAAGTTTTTTTATTGGAAAATTTGCTATGTTCCCACAAGATTGATGTTGTTATTGTTTGTGAAACATGGTTAAAGAACAATGACTGGAAACCCAGTTCTGTCAGGGTATAAATATTTTACTGTCAGACATTCTAACAAACAATCAGGTGGAGGTGTTATGATACAGATTAAAGATAGTTATGAGACCTGTGATTATTACATGTTCAGTGATAACACCAATACTACAGACTGTGTAACTGTGACAATAAAAACAATTCTGGAACATATAACAATTGCTGGAGTGTATAGACCACCAAAGTGAAGTGCAGATGACCTAGAGGAATTCATACAGTTCTTTCATGAAACACAGGAGGGAAGAACAATATTATATGGGGACTTAAATTTACCAGAGACAGACTGGAATAATATTGATTCAACAATGTTAGTAAGGAAATTATTCACAATGTATATTCACTAACAACTGTTTCAGATTAAAAAAAAAAACAGAGGACAAACATACTAGACATTGCTTGTGTTCCTAAAGAAATTACTGTTACTTCAAGTTTTACCACTGCTGATGTGCAGTGATCATGGGGTTATAAAAAAGAAGTTATGTCTTACCATAACGTTCCATATGAGTTGCTGATCTTCTTCCAGTCATCACTGATGGGTTTGGTTCCGAGCCCTCGGAACCGAGTCAGCCTTATACCAAGCTTGTGTGCACCAAAAACTCTCAAGCTAAGCTGCTACCCACAATGCCCTTTGTTCAGTTACCTCAGATCGAGTTTGCATGCAACATATAGATAAAGAATAAGTCAGAGGCCATCTCTGCACAGAACCCCTAATACACCACGAAGACCCAGAAGATCCGCCAGGAACCTTAGGAGGGGGTCGGTGGGAGGGTGTGATGACTGGAAGATCAACAACTCAGATGGAACGTTATGGTAAGACATAACTACTTTATTTGAAGTTGTTAATCTTCTTCCTATTCATCACTGATGGGACCGAGTCCCCAGCTACTTGGAGAACCTGGGTGGCCCTTATGGAAGAACATTCCTGAAAACCATTGAACCAAAGGCCACTCTTCCTCTTAATAAAAGTGTAGGGCTTAGCCCAAATGGCAGCTGCACAAATGTCATCCATGGAGGCCCTAGACTGGAAGGCAACAGATGCTGCAATAGCCTTAATTGAGTGAGCTTTGATTTGGCCAGGCTTAGATCCCTCCATAAGTGAACATGTGAAGGCAATGCAATCCCTGAGCCATTTAGACAAAGTAACATTGGATACTGCACCTCCCATTCTAGGGCCCACAAAGGAAACAACAAGCTGGTCTGACTTGCGAAATGATTTAGTTCTGTCCAGATAAAAGTGCAACTGTCTATGAACATCCAGGGAATGTAGGCAGTATTCTCCCTTGTTAGAGTAATTTGGGAAAAAACACAGGGAGTTCGATAGACTGGTTAATCAAAAAGTCAGAAACCACTTTGGGGAGAAAGGATGGGTTAGTTCAAAGTGATACTCTGTCCTTATGAAAGACCATATAAGGGCTCTTGATACATAATGCTTGTAATTCAGAAATTCGTCTTGCTGAAGTTATAGCCACCAGGAATAAGGATTTCCATGATAAGAATTTTAGATCACAGGTGGCAGCTGGCTCAAACGGTGGAAGGGAGAGAGCCTGCAGAACCCAGGAAAAATTCCATGCCTCCACCGGCTGTCTGATGGGAGGCCTGCTGTGAAAAATACCCTTGAGGAAGGTCTTGCAAGGATGAGAGGAGATAAGTGGTACTCCTTCAGACCTGTAATGGAAGTTGGAAATAGCTGCTAGATGGACTCGAATGCTAGAAGCCGAGGCCCCTTTGTCAAACAGCTCAACCAAATAATGAAGAATAGCGGCTGCGGGGGCTGAGAACGGGTCTAGCTCCTGATTATGTGACCAAACAGAGAATCTTTTCCATTTATCCCTGTAAAGTTTTCTGGTGGATGGTTTATGAGAAGCCAAAATAATATCTTGGACAGGTGACGAGTGGGTTTCCTGCCTGGCAACTAATGGAAGTGGAGAAACCAAGCTGTCAGCTTGAGGGTGAACAGATTCGGGGGGTTAGCCCTTGTGGGTGAGAAATTAGGTCCTGACGAGTGTCTAGGATCCAAGGAGGTTATAACAGATGAGGTTGAAGGAAGGGAAACCACACTTGACGAGGCCAGAATGGAGCGATGAGGATCACTTTGCTTCTCAACTGAATAGCCTTCCATAGAAAAAGGGAAATCAGAGGAATCGGAGGGTAAACATAAAGAAGACCCGTGGACTAGAGAGTCTCTCAGTGACTCCCCAAGAGGGGAAAAGAGGGCAAAGTAGCTGCTGCATTTTGTATTTGAAGGGGAGGTGAAAAGGTCGCAGCATGGCTGGCCCCAGCAGCTGAACATTTCCGCCGCCACACTCAGGTTGAAAGACCACTTGTGAGGATGAAGGATGCATCTGCTCAGCCTGTCTGCAATCATGTTGGAGCTCCCTGGGATATGCGTTGCGATCAGGAAGTGGTTGGAAGCTATCGCCCACTGCTAAATTCTCACGGATTTGCGGCAAAGGGGGTAAGATTTGGTCCCTCCCTGTTTATGTACCAGAAAGCCAGCACCTTGGAAGCATGAAGATTTATTGTAAGAACCAGACAGGTTTCAGCATATAGCTTTCATCAGTGGTACATCTCAGATGGCAGTAATAACCCTGCAATAAATACTTAATCAAATTAGGTATCCATGACATCATTTCCTGTACAAATCAAAATTTTCTTGATAGCAAATAATATGCACCAAAAACAATGCAGAACACAATAAAAATCGAAGTGGAATTACTGTTTTATTCCCCTTTATACTTTTCCTTGATATTTTAATATTCTGTTTTTTTTGTTTTCTGTTTTAAGAACTGTTGTACTCTTGATATCCACCACAGAGTACTAAATCATACCCAATGGTATCCAACTCATGATAGGAAGGGAAAGTATTACAATTTGTCATTTAATCCAGGTGGGAATAAACCACCCAGTTTTACAATCCATTTCCTTTCCTTCATGTTTAATATATTATGCCACCCTGTTTTGAAGGATCTATTGCCTGATATTTTATCAATAACTGTAAAGGTAAATTTCGCTGTATGATGAATCAGTGAATGCCTATAAAGAGCATTGGTGGCTCTGGCATTACTAATATCCCCTAGATATTCTGACATTCGAAATCTAAATTGTTTGGAAGTTTGGCCCACATAGAAAGCTTGACAAGTACAAGTGGCTAAATATATAACCCAATCTGTTCCACAGTTGGCGAAGCAATTAATGTTGTACACCTGTCCAGTGTTTTTGCTGGCAAAGGTTTTTGTTTTGAAAACATGTTTGCAGAAACTGCAATGTCCGCATGGGTAGGAACCAACCAATTTCTCCCCTGTTAGTGTTGTTTGATAAGTCGCATCCTGACGCATGATTTTTTTGTAGTGAGAAAAATGGGAACCCAAAGTTTTGCCCTGCCTGTAAGAAAATAGACATTTGTCCCCAAAAGGTCATCCAATTGTTCATTGGTATTCAAAATGTTCCAATGTTTGTCAATAACATTGACGAGATGTGCTGTATTTCTACCAAATGTGGTGATCATTTTCAAAGTGTCCTTGTTATCCTTCCTGGGTTGATGTTTATGTTCTAATAAAGTGTTCCTGGATTGGTTTCTAGCCCATTGCATGGCCGAGTTAACATTCTGTTTGCCATATCCCCTAGTTAAAAATCTGTTAGCTAAATCATGATGGGATTGTGTAAGATCCTGCTGTGAAAAGCAAATTCTCTTCAAACGCAAAAACTGGGATTTTGGAATGTTATTAATGGTATGTTTGGGGTGGAGACTGGTGGCATGTAGAAGGCTGTTGTATTATGGATATTTTCGGTAAACTGTGGTTCGTAGCATGTTGCCTGCTTGACACTGTAAATGAACAACCAAAAAGTGAATCTCAGTTTGGTGATGACTCACTGTAAATTCAGCCCCCCATTTGTTTCCATTGAGATATTCAATGAATTCCTCCAGATATTCACTGCCTCCTTTCCATACAAGCCAACAGTCATCCAAAAATCATCTCCATATGTCTATCTCTGGCAAATACAGATTATGTAGTTCATTATACATGATGTGCTCCTCCACATATCCCATACATAAATCAGCATATATTGGACAAAAGATGCCCCCATTACTGTGCCTTGAATTTGCCAGTAGCACTCATGTTGAAAATAGAAGACGTTTTTGGTAAGGGCATGCTCGGCCATACAAATGAGCAATGTGTTGAAACCTGGACTATATGTTAGTCTTATTTAGCCAGAATTCTAATGCTGTTAGTCTAGCCCAATGTGGAATGCTGGTGTAGAGTGATTTAACATCCAGGATACACATCAACCAATGAGGTCCAATTGAGACTCAGATACAATTTGTAAAAATTCAGTCGGATCCTTTAATCTGGCCCTGACATATGGCAAAAGCGTTTTCAAATATTCAGTCAAAAATGCTGACAATGGCTCTGTGAGGGAGCCAGTGCCCGAAACAACAGGCCTACCTGGTGGCGTATTCAAAGATTTGTGAATTTTGGGCAATAGGTAAAGATATTGTTTACTTGGATCAATGACCATTAATTGTTGTCTGGTTTTAACACTGAATTTTTTGCAGAAAGCTATTGAGGAGGGAATTATCAATTTCTTTTTTTAAAGTTTGGAGTGGAGTCAGTGGGCATGTTCATATAATGCTGAGTGTTAGACAGTTGTCTACTTCCCTCAGCCCAGTAATAACTGGAGTCCATGACCACCACCGCCCCACCCTTGTCTGCTGGTAGAATGGAAATATTAGTGTTAGCCGTAAGATCCATGAGAGCTTTTTGTTCCACCTTTGTCAAATTATGTCTAATGATATTTAAGGAGCCTAAATGGTAATGCAAATCTTTAATCACTGCCTGTTGGAAAATGGCAACATGTTTGTCCATGGGTGGACTGAAATTAGATTTGTGGAATCTAAAATCAGTAGATCTCTGAGAATGATCTTGTTGTCCAAAAAACAATTTTAGATTAATCTTTCTACAAAAAGATAATATATCAGAAACAAAAATGCTTTCATCCACAAAAAAAAAAAAAAAAACAGGGATAAAACCAAGACCTTTATTCAACAATGATTCCTCTTCAGATGATAAAACATGTTTTGAAATATTATGCACATTTGAGCATTCCAGATTTATTCCACTATTGATTGAAAAAGATCCTCTATGGTTTTTACCCCTATGTTTGTGTCCCCCCCCCCCTGTACCTCCTACCCCTAAAAGGTATTCTGGACCCTGGCCCCTTTTGGAATCACTAATGTATGTGGATTCGAAGTCAGTAGTGGAGGATTCCTCCCCTGCGGTTGTAGTATGTGGTCTACCTTTTTTCAATATGGATCTCGGCCTTTTTTTGCGTATCTGAGTGGTACTTTTTGTTCCATCTGCAAACCTAACACTTCTCTGTGACTCAAATGGCGTACCCCTTTCATAGTCCTCCATGTCTCATAGTAAGATACTAGAATGTTAACAAAAGACATGGACGCCTGTTGCTGTGCCACGTTCCAATCCCTTAATAATATATCATCAGGCTTGCTGACTAATGGCTACAGTTTGGTCCTTAAACCCCTTGGGGTGATATTTTTGATTTTGAAAAGCTTTAAATGCCAAATGTTAGTACGTAAAGTTTTTACTTTCTTGCCAAGCTGTGTGAATAGCAAATTACAACCATCAACTGGATCAATCTGGCTGTTTTCCTTTGAGCCCTCATCCATAGGTTTAACTCCAAATACATGAATATCATCCTTGTCTGCACAAAGGCCCTCAAGCAGCTTGTTAAGATCTATGACCATAAGTTGCTAATTTGCTTGAATCACTCCAAAAGCTCTGTTAGTCAACTGTGATGTAAAAATGCCAAAAATAGAAGCTATATGACATCTCCTGTGCAGACTGTCAATGGTGCTGGGAAATAAACCCCTTATACTTAAACCTGATTGTCTAATACATTAAATTGTTGTAAAAAACCCATTTGAGTCACAAAAAAATGTAAATGTTGGCTGACAGGAAAAAGGAGTTACCCTGATTGGCCCAAAAGGGCACAAGAAAAGATCCACCCAGAATAGGCAAATCAACAATCCGAAACCAAAAAAGTGTTATATGGTAAAGTTTACTAGGTGGATGTAGTTATGAATGCCAACCAATGGGAGGGATAAACAAACCCCTGTTCTAAGACAAAGGTAAGGAAGTGACTATTAATTAATCTGTCCCCTAATAGTAAAAATATTTGCAGGCAAGAAGCCTTTTAACTACAGAGTAGTACACATTTCCTTATTATCAAATATGTCACAGCCAATATTAATAATACCCTATCAACACACAGAATCATTACCCTAAAGATAAATGAAATAGTCATTAACCAAGTATCAACTTGTAATGAAGTGTGCGGAAATCAGGCGCTATGTGTATGAATCTCTTATATGATATAGAGAGCTCACAATCCCCTAAAAGCAATGTCTGCGCTAATAAGCTGGAAAAATGAACACTATAAAAAAGGGATAATCATATAATGGTTTCCTAATTTTTACTCTCCTAGTGATAAGTTGGTCAAAAATGATTACAGAATCATAATTTGCAATTTCCCCCAATTATACCATCCATGTGAACATGAATAGGTCCATTGGATAGTAACTGGCAATTGGTCATGACCATATAGACTCATTCCTAAATCATAAGCCAGAAAAAGGTAAGTTATCAACAATAATCATACACTGAACCCCTGTTCAAATAGCCAAAATTGCCTGTAATGTTTATAAACCACTACATACAAATATCAGTTCGTAGGCCCATAAAAAATAACTGGTGCTCCCTCAGCAAAAAACGGAGAATGAATGGTTCAAAATGTACCCTTCGACATCTGTTTGACCATCTTACCCAAAAAGGAATACTTTCCCCAACAATCAACAGACTGATTAATTTAAAACTGTGTGTGAAATGAAAACAAACTCTGATTTCCTACGCCTCAAAATGGGCAAATTGCTCATTATTTGCTTAATGACAAGAGCATCATCTGTCTAAATAACTACAGTATGAATAAATATACACATGAATATACACCATTTGTGAAGCTCTGCCAAAATGATAATAGTCCCGGACCAAAAAATATATAATCAGCGTGTGTACAGGCATGAACCAAAATGACTTCTAATATCATGAAGTCTGCTTTAAGAAATTAGAAAATCTTCCATGGAGTGTTTATGCTCCCCGTTCACACATAATCTTTTGCTAGTACCGTCTTCATCGATCACAATCCATTCCGGTGTAGCCCATAAACTCAAATCAGTGCAGTCAGTGTCTAAACATATGTCCAAGTGATCCCCGATCTCACAAACACTTGTTGACACACCAAACCTTGCCCAATCTGAGAGCAGACCTTGCTGTAATTTCACAAGTCCCTTCAAATATCGGCCAAAAAAAGGAATGTCACTGGGACCAAATAGAAGTAAACCACCAACAAAATAAGGCCCAAAGCAATGCCAAAGCCACAATGGGAATGAAAAAAAGGTTAAGTAAATCAAAAAACACTAACCCGTAGAATATAGTCGATGAATTCCCTCTCTGTAGGAGAAACAGAAGTAATCCAAACAAATGTTAGTTCAAGGAGATCTTTGCATATAAAGGACCCGACGACCACACTGAGTGCTCGAAATAAAACGCTGATTCACGAGGTAGATAAATCATCCCCTTCAAATACTGCAAAAATAAGTCCTATCGATGAGAAAAGAGAAGGCAATAGACCCCATCCAATATACGACAATCATAGTTAAATCCAACCATCCAGATGAAAAACAAGGCGCATGTATAAGCACATTGATGAAATGAACAAGTTACAAACCAAACAGTGAGGAACCCTCCTCTACTGACATTGAACGTCACTAAAATGGCTCCTGCTTCAGCACTCCCACCACCAGCAGCTAGCAAATAACATGTAGCCAAAGAGAGGCAGGCTAGCAAGTACGGTAGGTGCACAGGCCAGACAAACTGTAGTAAACATGAAAAAAGAAAGCCAGCACCTTGGAAGCATGAAGATTTATTATAAGAACCAGACAGGTTTCAGCATATAGCTTTCATCAGTGGTACATCTCAGATAGCAGTAATAACCCTGCAATAAATACTTAATCAAATTAGGTATCCATGATATCATTTCCTGTACAAAACAAAATGTTCTTGCTACCAAATAATATGCACCAAAAACAATGCAGAACACAATAAAAGTCAAAGAGGAATTACTCTTTTATTCCCCTTTATACATTTCCTTGATATTTTAATATTCTGTTTTTTGTTGTCTGTTTTAAGAACTGTTGTACTCTTGATATCCACCACAGAGTACTAAATCATACCCAATGGTATCAAACTCATGATAGGAAGGGAAAGTACTACAATTTGTCATTTAATCCAGGTGGGAATAAACCACCCAGTTTTACAATCCATTTCCCTTCCTTCATGTTTAATATATTATGCCACCCTGTTTTGAAGGATCTATTGCCTGATATTTTGTCAATAACTGTAAAGGTAAATTTCGCTGTATGATGAATCAGTGAATGCCTATAAAGAGCATTGGTGGCTCTGGCATTCCTAATATCCCCTAGATGTTCTGACATTCGAAATCTAAATTGTCTGGAAGTTTGGCCCACATAGAAAGCTTGACAAGTGCAAGTGGCTAAATATATAACCCAATCTGTTCCATAGTTGGCGAAGCAATTAATGTTGTACACCTGTCCAGTGTTTTTGCTGGTAAAGGTTTTTGTTTTGAAAACATGTTTGCAGAAAGTGCAATGTCCGCATGGGTAGGAACCAACCAATTTCTCCCCTGTTAGTGTTGCTTGATGATAAATCGCATCCGTGCAT
Source organism: Protopterus annectens (assembly GCF_019279795.1). Lineage (NCBI taxonomy): Eukaryota > Metazoa > Chordata > Ceratodontiformes > Protopteridae > Protopterus > Protopterus annectens. The sequence goes on along the minus strand of NC_056743.1, from coordinate 1,612,614,027 downwards.
CTACCGTACTTGCTAGCCTGTCTTTCTTTGACTACATGTTTATGTACCAGACCACAGACATGTTGTCTGACTGGACAGCAATCGTTCCAGATGGAAGAAGCAGATGAAAAGCTTGCAATGCCAAAAGCACCGCTCTTAACTCCAGGACATTGATATGCAAATTGACCTCTACATCTGACCATGTGCCTTGGACTGACTTTCCCTGAAAGTGGCCCCCCCACCCCATCAGGGAAGCATCCTTGGTCACCATGGCACTGGGCTGTGGAACCTGGAAAGGAGGAAACCAAAGATTTTTGTCTGTACTCATCCACCAGAGGAGATCTTGTTTGCAAATGTTGGTGATGACAATCTTTGAGCTCAGGGGGTGAAGGTTGGGTATCCACTGGCCTGAAAGAGCCATTGTCGTAATCTCATGTGTAGTCTGGCTAAGGGGACTATGGGGATGGCTGCAGCCATGGATCCCAAGGCTTGAAGAATCTCCCTTGCATACACCTTGCTTTGACAGAGTATTACCTGAACTTGTGCCCTGAGTCTCTGAAGCCTGTGGAGAGGAAGTGAGATTAGGCTTGACTGTGTGTTGAATACTGCCCCTATGAATTCCAGTTGTTGTGATGGCTGAAGGTTTGATTTCTCCCAGTGTATGGTGATGCCTAATGACTCCGCCAGAGCCAATGTGTAGCGGAGGGCTCTGACCAGAAGATGCTTGGTGGGGGCGGAGAGGAGCCAATCATCTAGATATGGAAACACCTGGAATCCCTGAAGTCTCAGATGAGCTGTTACCACTGCTAGACATTTTGTGAACACTCTGGGGGCCGTTGAGAGACTGAAAGGCAGGGCTCTGAATTGATGGTGATTGGCTCCCAACCGGAAGCGAAGGAGGCTCCTGGAGCGCTTGTCCATCTTGATATGGTAAAACGCATCCTGGAGGTCTAATGAGCACATCCACACACCCTCCCACAGAAAGGGGATGATGGATTGAATCGTGACCATGCGGAACATGGCCTGAACTAGTGATTTGTTTAGTTGACTGTGATCCAGAATGGGCCTCCAGTCCCCTGTGTTCTTTGACACTAAAAAGAATCTTGAGTAGAACCCTGATCCATACTGATCTGAGGGGACTTGTTGGATGGCTCGTTTTAGAAGTAGCTTTCGTATTTCGGAAGCTGCCTCCTCCTCCTTTTGAGTAGGTGTAATATCAGGAAGGGATTTCGGAGGTCTTGAATATATTAGTGCGATATGGTAGCCTCTGGTAATGATTCTCTGCACCCACTGATCGTTTGTAATGGATAGCCAGGCAGCTTGGTGCAGAGAGAAATGTGCCCGACTGCTTCCAGAGGAAAGCAATCGACCTGGTTCCAGGGACCCCCTCTGCCCCGAAAGGAACATCTTCCATTATTGGATCCCCCTTTGCCTCTGGAGGAGTCCTCAATACGTGTGTCTCGGAAAGGACCATAAGACTTATTGTGCCATATCTTTCCGCTTCTCTGATTCCTGGAAAAGGAACGCTGAGGTTTGGAAAAGCATAGGCCAACTGCAGACCAGGTCTTCCCATCTTCCTCGCACCTGGCTAGTGTTATCCTTGACCTTAGCACCAAACAGAGCCAAAGGCTCGACAAGGGCATTTAGAAAAGAAGACTTGAAGGAGACCGCGAGGTCATAGATGTGCATCCAGGCATGACTTCTCATGACTACTCCTGCACCCGCAGCTCTAGCTGCTCCTTCAGTTGCATGTGACAGCAACTTCATGGATGAATTAGATATGGATTCTAGGGTGGCAAGTTGGGAAGCAACTTTATCTCATGCTCCATCCGATACTTGACCCGCGAGGGTTCCGGAGAGTTTGGAGATCAGATCTCTCTGGAGCCTCGTAAAATGTGCCAGAAAGTTCAGTGACCTAACCGCGAAGGTCGCTGATGCAAAGACTCGCTTCCCTAACCTGTCCACTGCCCAGGACTCTGTTGGGCGGGTGAACAGCTGGACTCTCTTCTGCAAGGTCCTTTTTTGTGGCAGCCGCCACCACCATAGCGTCCACTGGCAAGCCTCTGGACCAATGCGGTTGATCCTCTGGAGGGGAGAGTAATTTATCTGATCTCCTTGGGATGGCCTCAATGGAGTCGGGATTCTTCCAAGCCCATTGCACGATGAGTTTAACCAACTCATCGGCAGGGGGGGGGGTCACCCAAGAAGTAGAGGGCCGAGAGCAAAAGGCCTGCAGGAATACGGATTCCTCTGAGGAAGGGGTTGAGGACTTCCAGTCACCCTTCTGTTTCAAGATTTCCATGATGTCCCCGAAGGAGACCTCATCAGGTGGCGACCGTGGGGGACCCTTCCCCATCATCATAGTCTGTATCCTCTGTGAGGGAACCCTCTGGAGAGTCCATGTGTTTCCTCTTACACACCCATTTCCGGGGGGGGTTCTTTGGTGGGAACATCCGAAGAAGACTCGGAAAGTGAAATACCCTGGACAGGGGTCTCCTGGGCCTTGCGCTGTCGGAGTCCTGGGGTGGTGGCCTTTGACAGCTGTGGCTCAGAGAGAACTGGGGGAATAACCAACTGTGGAGGACTGCTAGCAGCAAGCGCCTTCTCCACACCTGGAAACGGGCCCGCCTGAAGATGAATGGGAGCCCGGAACTGAAGAAGACAAAATCAAGACGGAAGTCACACCCCACTCCAGACAGTCCACCCCCGGGGATGGAGCCTCAATCAAGCTCGGAGCGGTAGTCACACTTTGATCGGAAGTCGGGGCCGACACTGGAACCGTGGGCTCCACCCCGCAAGCATGAGATTGAGGAAGGGTGGGTTCTGACGGAACCGTCACCCAAAGGGATCTCGGAGTCTCAGACAGAGTTATTGTCGGCGTCGAGGAAGGAATTCGTCTAGTAAAAGTTGAACAGACAAGCCTTGGAACATAATCTATATTAGAACACCGAACTTTCAAAATTTCAAGTGTTCTAATATCGAACCCTATTAATCAAAAATTTAAAACATCGAACATACAGAACAGCAATTTTTTTCCTAGGGAAAAAATTTGCTGTTCCAAAACACATACACACAACACAAGCAATCCACACACACACACCTACACTCTTACACCTAACCCTACACTAAACTATACATACATCACTAACTATCCACTTACCTTAACCCAGACCCTAAGATCTGTCACTATCGCAGTCACCTCACCCGCGCCCTAACTCACCTACCCCACCCTAACCCTCACGTCCACACAATCGCACACTTACCTGACCTGCACCCTAATCCTAACTCATCTAACCCACCCTTATCCCTCATGTCCACACAATCGCACACTTACCTGAACCTGACCTGTAATTTTCCACCACAGCACTGAAAATACCAAAGCAACAGAAACGGACAACTGAATTCTCTCTCTAGGAAAAAATTTGGTTTTCTGTTTCTTCAATATTTTCAACATTCGCTAAAAATGGGTCGATATTAGAACACTTGAAAATTTGAACATTCAGTGTTCTAATATAGGCCCTTGGAACCAAGGTGTCCAAGGGAGGAGAGTAAGTAGGGGTTGCTGGAGAAATAGACCCAAAGCCAGGAGTGAGATAGGGTCTAGGAGGATTTGATATTCCCCTAGCAGTCAGCAGCTGATAAAAAAGGCGCACCACATCCAATTCGGAAAGGCTCCTGATGGATCTCACCGATGCCCCTGAGGGGGGAGTCAGGCCGGTCCAAAAAGGAGCTGCAGGCTTGTCCGGAAAAAGGGTCCACACTGGATGAGTATCAGGTCTGTGTTGTGTTGCAGAATGGCACCGATGATTCCAATTTTGCAACAGGTAATAAAGGTATGGTCAGAGCCATGAACGGGCTCAGAGTAGAAGTCACTATAGGGGTGGATAACAAGCACTGTTCCAAGGAAGTTGCTGGAACTGACATCGGAGTCGAAACGGGCAAAGTCGGTGCCGATAAAGAAATTGATACACTGGTCGGTACTAAGGCCATAGATGGTGCCGTAATTGGTGCCGGAGTGGGCATCAATGAGACTACCTCGGTAAACTTCACTGGAGCTGAGCTCAGAGCTGATGTGGTAGTCGGCACTGAGAAGGCAGAATGGTGTTCAGAAGAGGACTTATGGGCCTTGTGCTTGTGACCTTTACCTCTGTCACCGGCCGGTAAAGACAGAGCCAATCGAGGACGTTTCTTGTCCGAAGGAGGGGATGAGACCTCCATTGCAGAAATGGCCTCCAATGTTCATTGTTCGCTGACTGAAACTAGCACAAACATCACACGGGTATTTTGCTGACAAATGCGGAACTCCCAAACAGTAAACACATTCTTAATGAAGGTCACTATTCGGCAGTTTACCACTGCAAGAAGAGCAGTGTTTAAACCCCATAGTTCCCTTCTTTTCAGACATCCCAGATCACACTCTCGCACACAAAGGAAGGAGAGAGGAAAGAGAGGAAATGAAGGAGAGAGAAAGCAAATACCAACAACGGTAACAAGATGCCGTAAAGGTAGAAAGTTAGAAATACCAAGAAGTCACCAACAATGGTAAGAGAGAAATACCTGTGGGTAGAGCTGAAGCAATACAGAACAACAAGAACAAGTTATAAAAGGAGAAAAAAACTTTTTCAAACTAGTAAATCTATCTGAAAAAAAAACACTGAGCTGGAGAGCTTGGTGAAACGCTGCTATATGGCTGCGCGGCAAATGAGATCTGAGGTAACTGAGTAAAGGGCATTGTGGGTAGCAGCTTAGCTTGAGAGTTTTTTGGTGCATGCAAGCTTGGTATAAGGCCGAATTGGAACCAAACCCATCAGTGATGAATAGGAAGAAGATTAACAACTTCAGATGGTTAATTTGTTGCTAGATAATTCTGACAAACTGAAATCTAAACCAATGCACAGAAAGTTAATTTCAGATTATAAGGAAGCAAAGCAGTCACTATGTAAAATTAACTGGAGTGAGGTGTTCAGTGGAAAAACTGCAGATGGAATGTGGAAAGTTTTGAAAGAGAAACAGAGTGCAAATAATAAAAAAAAAGTTTAATATCGGGATCTAGGCATCCAACATCAGGGGATATATTTCCATAAGATAAAGATATCTGATTAGGGTGAGAGACAAAAAATATATAAGAAATGGAAGAGAGGTTGAACTACAACTTTGAAAACTGAAATAAACACGCTGGACAAACAGATTAAGCACAGTGTGAGACAAGATCAAGAAAAATTTGAATGCAATTTATATAAAGATATTGAGCTTTTTATAGATATATAAGATGTGAAAGGAGTAAAGACACATAAATTGATAAACTTTGTGCAGATTCTAAAATTTATTCTCAGACAACAGATTATAGATATCTATTTTATTTTACATTTGTTTACTGGAAAAATGTGATATATTTACAAAATCTTATGCAAAAAAGTTTGGCTCCACAAAAGGGGTGATAAGTTGTCCTAGTGACATCCAGGTATCCCTACATACTGGAATCAAATTAGATAATATTGAAAAAGAACTGCGCAAACTAGATCCAAACAAAGCACAGGGAAGAGACGGAAATAGTAACAATGACCTAAGAACCCTTCAGCAAGAACTTACGGTAGCGTAATATCTATTAATCACTAGGTCATATAAATATGGGGAGATTCCTCAGGATTGGAGACATGTGCTTATTAAACCTGTCTTTAAGGGAAAGGGGAGTAGGACAAACCCAGAGTCATATAGACCCTTAAGTCTACTTTCACATTGTGGAAAAATAATGGAAAAGGTAATATTGGATAAGTTATTGTCAGAACTGTATAGGTTGGGACTTGAAACCATATATCAGCATGCATATGTTGAAAATAGATCTACTGCCACCTGTAAAATGATGTTCTGTAACAATATAATAACAGATATGAATGAAAAATTGTACTGTGATGTAATTTATATAGATTTAACTTCAGTATTTGACAGGGTAAAACACAAAACACTGATCAATAAATTAGTGCAACTAGATATTGATATACTCTTGATACGATGGAAAAGCTTGCAAATAGGATATGGCAAGCATCATACAGCAACTGGACAGGTGAAATCCTTGTTTACAGTCAGGGTGACCCACAGGGCTCTGTCCTAGGCCCTTACTTGTTTAGACTGTATCTTTTAGACCTAACTTTTTTATTTGAGGTGTTCGGCAGTCTATGTGGAGAATCTGAAATTGGGTAAACTGATTACACGTGTTACAGATAAGGCATGTTGGCAAAATGACTTGACTAAATTGAACATTTGGGCACAGGAGAATAATATACTGATAAATGCATCAAAAACCAAGCATATGATATTTGGGAGACAAATTGAAAGGCGAATATTTAATACAGCACACAGTGATTAAAACTGTAGACTCATTTAAGGACCTGGTCTATGGGTAGATTCAGCTATGAGTTTTTCTAGTCATATCAACCAATTGGTTAATGATAGTAAAAAAAAGATTTATAAAGTCTAAAAAATCAAACATGATGAAGTCATTATTTGTTAGTTACATTAGACCTAAACTTGAATATGGAATAACAATATTGAAACCCTATGAGAAAAGAAGCATGAATAAATTGGACAGGAAATATAACAAGTGCATCCATGGATGTGAAACTAAGTTATTATGAAAGACTAAAATATCTGAACTTGTACAGTGTCTTTTACAGATATCTAAGAGAAGATCTTATTCAGGTATATAGGGCATTTAGACAACTATCTCTGTGAGTGTTTGGGGTTACTAAAAATACTAGAGAATCATCAGGCAACATATGTAGAAGATTCTATAGGAATGAGAAGTGTACTAATTGGTACTCTGACAGAGTAGCTGATGCATGGAATAGACTACCACATTACATTAAAGCAAGTACTAGTTTATATATATTTTAAGAACAGCCTGGACACTTATTATGGGAACATGTGGTATATTGGGAGACTAGAAGGGCATTAATGCCCGTGCTTGAAATATTTGTATGTATGTATGTACTGCTCAATGCCTTTAACTTCCCATAGTAGAGGCCAATGATATATGTGCAAATAACCCTTAAAAACATACCTATGTTTCACCTCCATAGCTTCTGAATACCTATGGTTTTTTATGTCTTTATGGGTACCATCCAGTCCAATAAAATCAAACTCCACTAGCTGAAGACATAAGTGTTTCAGCCCTATTTTTTTACCTCATCAGTGGACTGTTTGGCTATACTTTAGAAACACAGAGCTTAAACTCAAGGCTAATATTCATAAACATAAGTGTGTCTGCAAAATATCCCAATTTATTTATTTATATTTGTTTACCGGGATGGTCCAACTGGACAGTGCCCCTTTTCTGCGGAAGCCCATTGAGAAATGCTCCAACATTAAATTTGATAATAGAATTACATTATGCATGAACAATGACATACTAAGTGAGCCTTAACAACATGCACCTTACATAGTAGATTTAACACAACACTAGTACATAACATCCAAACAGAAGGGTATGAAGGTCACACAGACAAGCCATTCACTAAAAATTGCTAGAAAGATCCAGACAAGTTACAGTTTTCACTGTGTAATACCTTAAACCTTGCGGGGTATTTACAAATAATACATGCAAATAACAATTAAGGATATACCACTCGAGCTATATGGCTTCTGAATCCCTATGACATTTTACTTTTTAATGGGTACACAGAGATCAATAAAGCCAAACCCAACTAGCTCTAGACATGCATGTTACAACCATGCATTTCACTTTCTGAATACATACAGCTACTTGCTCTTGGTGACTTCTGATAACATAACCCCAAATTTTCAGTAATATACATCTATTCACAGCAACTAGGCACAATTGCTATATTTTTAAAAAATATATAGTTTTATATATTCATTGAGCAAAATCATATTCCAGACAGGGGTTACAAATTTCCAAAAGTTTCATTCATTAAGTATAGTTGATAAAAATGAGAAAAACTGGAAATGTTGAGTGTGTGTTGTAGTTTGTTAATGTATGCTAGGAATTTTTGGCAGTTTTCAATATTTTGCCATAGATGACTAACACAGACATTCCTTCATGGCTGCACTTGAATGTGATATCTTTAAATTCACAGACCAGTCCCATTGTGTTCTGTGCATTCTGATAGGCCACTTCCCTGTAGGCTTTTACTTCAGATAAAACAGCAGGTATTAACACCACTTCTTGGCACTGCAACTTGTCTCACCAAAATACACACACAGCTTATTAAGATTTTGCTCTGTCACACCTCATATCCCGGTATCCTGGATTCCAGAAACATGCAGAAAGAACATAAATCTCACTAAACAGACAACAGAATCTTGGTGGTGACATCTAGCAGTAGTGGAAGAACAAGCCAGTAGGTTAGTCATGACAGCTATAAGACTTAGAGGATTCGTAGACATAATGTTACTTATTCATTCAACCATACATCATATGACAAGCACACTCAATCAGAAAATCTGGAAGTTGTATTATATTGCATCTTTGAGCAAAAAATAGCATACTCTGGTACTAACAGACAGCTGCCCAGCAGCACTACTAGTGCTGCTCACATACAATAAATTACACTGTTTAACAATAATGGGATTCATAGACAGACGTGCATACATGCTCTGCATGGCACAGAATATCATTTAACAGTCATTTGCATGTTTAAGAATGGCAAGTAGGTATCCCACCAACCTACGCAACCAAGTACCATAGATATGTTGTACACCCTCCCAATGTACATACACACATGCGTATCAACAGACGTACCCAGTCTTACCTCAATACACAGACCTATAAACAGGTGCACACAGACAGACAGGCTCCAATGTACATATAAACACACACACATACATATCAACAGACATGCTCCCAGTCTTACTCCTATACACACATCTATATACAGGTGCACACATACTCGCACACAATATATATTCCCAGTTGCATCCAAACACAGGCAGATTCACAAGGTCTCACATGCAAGCGCGCACATGAACACACACACACACACACACACACACACACACACACACACACACACACACACACACACACACACACCATAGACAGATACACTTACACACTCACACTTCACAGCACTACTTAACCATAACAGTGACCTGAGGAGAGCAAAGCTGAATAAATCAAACCTGCTCAGCTCTATGTTCCCCCCTGTTCAGATAATTCCACTAATAGTAATGGATGTACATGGATATCAGCTGCATTGTACCTACAATGCTCTGCTCTGAAGTTGCATGGCAAGGACATTTGAGAATCACAATGCTACACAATCTCTTCAGCTGGCCATCCTGTCTGATGTGCAGTGGCCTAATTTATGCTGCTCATTTGGGAACTCTTGCACTGCAGTTGCACATTGTTTGCAAATCAAAACTGTCTTGCATACTACACAAACCTACTTGTGTAGATTTGTGTAGCACAAAACATGAGTACAAATACCACCCCATGAATCCATCTAGTATGCCCAGCTGTAGCAGCTAGCTTAAGGTAAATGCCTCTACCGCATCCATCATATCATTCCAGGAATTCAATGCTTTTTAAAGGGTTGAATTACCTCTGCTGTATTAGATTCAGTGGTGGTACCTGGTAATACAGTAAATAAGTTACGAAAGTGGACTGCATTATTGCCCTTCCCATAACAAATTCACAAATGTAACCTTCTAATTTCATATTAAATATATGCAATTTGCATTTTGCAATGAGGAATTACTTTATGTGAATTATTCGGACATGGTGAACCACAGAAACCTAGAACAACAACATATCTACATTATTACGGGCTAGGATGCATCTCTTAAGCACACAGAATGCTGCTCTACAAGTGGCTGAGACATTGTTCTTATTAATGTGCTAATCAGGTAAGTATAAATGCATAATTTCTGTGTGAAGCAGGTGCAGTATCTGGATAAGAGATATTGTCCCACAGTTTACAAATAAGGACCAAAGGAATCAAATGCAGGGTTGAAAGAATAAGCTTGTTATCAGGTCACAGACCTAATTTTTGGGGAAAAATATGTTAGAAAAATGTGTATTAACATATGTGTGCAATGCTTATTTTAAATAAGGGAAGATTAACACGTTTTTATTCTATATGCTGCATTAGTTCTATTTGAAACTGAAAATATGCTTTTCTGAAATTGTGCTTTCTGACACTGCAAGATGCACTCTGACCTAGTTTGCTAGCACAGCAAAATACATGTTTATGCCTTGGAAATGTACTGGAAAGCAGGTGATTTTCTTCTAGGTTAGGAAATTAAATAGAGAATAATAATAATTTCTGTAGATCCATTCATTATGAACAATAAGCTCTGTTTGTGCTAATGAAAAAGTGCACAAGCTGCAAGATAGTTAGAAACTATAAACAATGAACTGCTTCAGAAATCTGTACTTGCATTGTGCTTGAATTAGCCATAGGACCTAGACTTGTAACATCACATATGAAGAAAGTTATAACTGACCGGTGGTCGTCAAGGCCATCCTGTTTACTGAAAAATCTTTTTTAAACTTTGAAGAGTCAGCTAGAAATGTGAGAAACATCTGTAAAGTAACAGAATTGTGAACTGGTGATCTGCTACGTCAGTCGTAGTGGGCAATGTCTTGAAAGAAAGGTATAATAACTGTGACACTTCCTGATTTAGTCAGACAAACTCTGTAACTGCATTTTTTGTCTCCTTGCACAAGAATAAAGATACCTGAACTGAACCTTATGCTTTTGGTCTTTTGAAGTATTTTTCTCTAACATTTTTTGGTCCTTTGGAGCCGGAAACCCTTGTTTAGCCTGGGATCAGATGGGCCAGGTGGCATGAAACTGCACAGGAAAGATACCACATCGGATCTTCTTCATTGAAAGACCTCCGACTGAATTGTCGTGCAAGAGAGGCCAGCCACATTTCTGATCTGCAACTGAAGGCGGGTCCCGTTTGAACAGTGAGTGACCAATCACTGAGGCTCAGGTAAGGTGAATCTACTTTTTTCTGTTTTAGATCAGGGACTTGGTTGTATTTGCTCTGTGAGAATTTTTAAAATTCAGGGACAGAAATATTGCTATCTTGTCATAGATCAGGGAAACAGAATGAGTAGGCAGGTAGTCTGAAGGTACTGTAAACACTTGGTGGTACCACATTAAAAAAAAAAACAAAAGGGTTACGTAACATTTAAAAAGGTTAGAACAAAATGGGTAACACGTGCACAAAAACGAAAAGACCCCAAAGCCCACCGTTAACCGAAGACGCAAAATATATGCAATCACAGCGAGCCGACAACGTTAGATATTATACTAAATGGGTTAATAAATATGAATTTGATGGGAAACTAGAAAGATCCTCACTTATCAAACTTATTAGACAGTTAAAAACCGATTCTAAAGGTCGGGTTAAAAAGCAGCGTAAATTAGGAGTTCCTCAGGCACACAGGTGGATTGAGGAAGCAAACCGAAGAGAACAAAAGAATAAAAATTCAAAAGCAATGTTTCTAGACAAAGAGGATAATAACTTAGTTATAGCATCGGCCCCTCCGCCCACTCCAGTTTCGGTTCCCTTACCAGTTCCTTTACCGGAATATGAAGCAAAAGAACAAACTGACCCACCTCCACGATATCCAGTTGTTCCTATTAAACCACTACCGTTTGTTAGAGATCCTATCAAGACTAGGTCTCGAACATGTAATTTAAAAGGGGATATTGAATTATATCAAATGAATGGAAATTCACGGGCTATGACTGAAGAAGAGATATGCCCACTCATAGAAGTGCCAAATCCTCAGGCAGGACAAGAAGGGCAGGACCCAACTCTCTTAGTATACAGACCATGGACACCGGAAGACATCCGGAAAGCCACAGAGGGAATTCCCCATCCAAAAGTTAATTTTAGAAAGTTCTTAGAAGACTTACAGGGCATGAGATTAAGTTATCACTTAAACGGAGAGGAAGTAGAAAAAGTGGTCAGACAAATAGTTGGTCCAGATTGGCACATGATCAGTGGTAACTGGAATCCCCGTGACGCTGCCCTTAGGCCCCACCCACATAGCAGTGCAGAACAAGATAACAGAGTGAAAGGTCTGACAGACCGAATTTCTGAGAAATGGAAGCCTAGGGCAGACTGGACTTGCATTAACCAATGCATCCAACAAGAAAGTGAAACTGTTGATAGATATTTTTCCAGATTATTGGAATGTTTTAACAATCACTGTGGAATGCAGGTGCCTGAAGATCAGACACAAGATTCCCCATATGAGCAGCAGTTAAAGAATGCATTTTTGAAAGGCAGTATTGCACCCATAAGTAGTTTCATTACTAAACATATGGTAGACTATCGTACAAGTAGATTACAATCACTGCTTGAATATGCTAGACATGCCGAAAGGCATTTTAATAACAAAAAGAAAAAGAAAGTCCAAGTATTTGCTGTGGAAGATGGAGAAGTTTATTTAGTACAGTCCAGACAAAAGGGCAAAAAGAATGCCCAGGGAAACAAACAATCTGATCAGCGATCAGAAGACTTTGAAGGGAGAAAGAAAAGAGGTGAGTGCTTCAAATGCGGGAAAAAGGGACACATGGCAAGGGATTGCAGGAAAAAGAAGGCAGCAGTGGAAGACAAAAACTATAAGGGTGAGGACTGACTATGTGAAAGTCAGGAATCACTAGATAGGAATAATAGAGAAAAGACAAATGACAATGTGATAGAAGGAACCGAGAATGTGATAATAGTGGAAGTGCAGGAAGCTACCGATAGTGAAGAAAACGAAATATTAGACCTAGCCTTACTGAGCTTAGAGCTCTATTTAGCTGACACAAAATCAGAAGCGACACTCCTGGTAGAAGGGAGGGAAGTCAAATTTTTGTGCGATTCAGGGACATCACAAACCCTGGTACACCCCTCCAAACTACCAGAAAATTCAGAATCACATGACTTTATACTAGTAAAAGCAGCTAATGGACAGCTGTATCGGGAGCCTCTCTCCCATAACATTACAATAACAGATCCTGTTTCAGGATTAACCCAGAAAAGCAAAATTGTTGTTTCTGCAAAATGCCCAGTGAACCTTTTGGGCAGAGATCTTATGCAACTATTAGGCATAGCAGTAGTTCCAACCATGCAGAGTATGGAAGCACAGCGACAAACCAATACTTTTGCAGTGCAAACGGAAGGTGAGACATTTTACTGGTACAGCCAAGACTTAGTTATGACTGGCCCTGGAGCAGTAACTGAAGAGTTAATGAATGTAGCTATCAGTAAGTTCCCCTCCCTTTGCATTGACATACAACACCTGTTGCACAGTACTCTGTATTATTGTAATACACCAGGACCTGACAAAGAATGTGAACAAGAATTGTTTAAAAATCATGCAAACAGATTAGTACTGTGTAATTTGTACTGGGACATGAAAGGGAACAGTGTAGTTAGCTGTTCATTACCCCAGGAGTTCTTTTCACTTTACAAATCAAATCTAATACCGCATGTTAGTTTAACTAAAGACGAAGATTTAAAATGGATAGACCTAGGAGAAAAAGTTACAAAATGGGAAAAACAGACAGAATCAGAACTGTCAGAACAGGGAATACAAAGACAGAAACTGAACTGGATAACACAAACACATCCAGCTGTACACTTGCAGTCCAGCAAAGACAGCTGAGAAGCCCTCTTATTAGAACAGGATGAAAAAGCTTTGTTAGACATACCAGAAACTCTCTGGTCAACAGGAATGTCAGACGTAGGACTAATTCGCACAGCAGAACCAGTTACTATTACGCCAAAGTCAGCATTTAGACCACAAAAGAGACAGTACCCCTTGAGAAAAGATGCAGAGGCAGGTATTAAACCTATCATAGCAGCTTTGCTTAAGAAGGGAATACTGGTGGAATCTCCGGATTTGCCATGTAACACACCCTTATTCCCAGTTTAAAAAAGCAAATGGAGAATGGCGTATGGTCCAAGATTTACAAGCTGTAAATGACGCAGTAATACCAAGAGCACCTAAAGTGCCAGATCCACATACGTTGTTGAATGATTTAAAACCTCAACAGAAGTACTTTTCTGTGGTAGATATCAGCAATGAGTTCTTTACGATACCAATACAAACCAATACTGGCTGTCAGGGTGTATTTACATTTCAAGGGAAGCGGTATACATATACGCGACTACCACAGGGTTATAGTGAAAGCCCAACGATATTCTCACAAGAGATGGCAAATAATTTAGTGGAATTTATCTCACCGAGAGGTAGTCAAATTTTACTTTATGTTGATGACATCCTGCTGGCCGCCCCTCCCCAGCAAGATTGTAAGGAAGGCACTATAGCATTATTAAAATTCCTAGCAGTTGAAAGACACAAAGTAAGCAAAAATGAATTGCAGCTTTGGAGAAAACAAGTGAAATAACTTGGATATGTAATATCCAAAGATGGCAGAACATTAGATGAAGACAGAAAAGTAGCGATCTTACAAGCACCAAAACCCACAACCAAGAAGGAAATGATGTCCTTCCTGGGTACGACTAATTTTTGAAGGAGCTGAATCCCAAACTATGCTTTGGAATCTGCACCTTTAACTGACCTGATTTTTAAGAAGCCTATGGCAGCACAAGATTTAATACAGTGGACACCAGAAGCAGAATTTACTTTCTGCAAGCTGAAACAATTGATAGCATCATCATTAGTTTTAGGATTACCAAATTATCACAAATGTTTTTCCAAACTGTAGATTGCAAGTAAGGTTTTATGACATCAGTACTGACTCAACAGCAAGGGGACAAGCAATGCCCCATTGCTTATTATTCATCACAACTGGACCCAGTGGTGCAGTCTCTACCCCACTGTGTACAAGCAATAGTTGCAGCTGCAATGGCAGTGCGGGCTTCAGCCTCAGTAGTGTTATTCCACCCTCTCACATTGAGAGTGCCTCATGCAGTCGCAATCATTTTACTGCAAGAAAAAGTAGCATATCTTTCCCCTGCTAGGCATCTTTCTTGTATGACTATATTGCTGAGTCAACCTCACATGACAAATGAACGATGTACTACTTTGAATCCATCTACCTTGCTCCCAACTCCTGTGGATGGCACACCTCATAACTGCCTGCAGGTAATTGAGCAAAAGACACTGCCTAAAAAAGACCTCAAGGATGTTCCCTTGGATAATGCCGAGGTGACATATTACGTGGATGGCTCATGCAAAAAGAGTCCTACAGGACAGAACCTAACAGGTTATGCAGTAGTTTCTGATACTGAGATTGTAGAAGCGAAACCTCTACCACATAACTTATCTGCACAAGCAGCAGAGTTGATTGCCTTGACACGGGCATGTACCTTAGCAAAGGGTAAAAGTGTAAACATTTTTACAGACAGCCAGTATGCTTTTTCTACTGTACATGTTTTTGCACAACAGTGGAAGAATCGAGGAATGGTGACATCTACTGGCAAACTGATTAACCATGCACAGTTTATTTTAGATTTGTTAGATTCTATTCAGTTGCCTCAGAAAGTAGCTATTTGTAAATGCATAGCTCATGCAAAACAACAAGATAGGATTTCAAAAGGCAATGCGAGAGCTGACACAGCTGCAAAGCAAGCAGCCTCAGAAGCATTTCTTTTGAACGAGGAATTACAACCTTCTGAGATTTTAGACTTAGAAATGTTGAAAACAATGCAGACACTTACTACACAAGCTGAAAAACAGAAATGGAAAAGACGAGGAGCAATTCTCAAGGAAGGGCTGTACATCTCCAAAGAGGGAAAACCGATATTACTGTCTAATTTATTTAGATATGCAGCTTTGTTGAGCCATGGGCAGAGCCATGTCTCAACAGGGGGGATGGTACAGTTAGTGAATCGGGTGTTCGCTACGTATGGGTTTACAAACTACACTAAAAATTTTTGCCTGTCATGTCACACTTGTAATAAACATCATGCACAAGGGGCATTAAAGCCCAAGCAAGGGAGTTTCCCTACACCACCGTATCCGTTTCATACTATCTGTATGGATTTCATAGAATTGAACAAATGTGAAAACAAAAAGTACTGCCTTGTCATTGTGGATATGTTCTCCAAATGGGTGGAGGCCTTTCTGACTAGTAAACCAGATGCAGCCACTGTTGCAAAGACCCTAGTTAAAGGGATTATTCCTAGATTTGTCATACCGGAAAGGATCTACAGTGACAATGGTACACATTTCGTTAACCAAACTATACAACAGTTAAGTCAGTATTTTGGGATTTCTTTAAAACATCACTGTGTATATCACCCTCAATCTGCAGGGTTAGTAGAGAGGCACAATGGAGTTTTAAAGAATACGCTTAAAAAAACTTATAGTAGAAACACAGAAGAACTGGGTGTACTGTTTGCCCCTGGCACTGTTGAGCATGAGAACTGTTCCGAATGCAAAAGGATTGACACCTTTCAAAAAGACTTTCGGAAGAGCTTATTATATACCTCAGTGGAAACCTCTCATGCCTGCAAACCAGGAAGCAGATTGGACACTTGCAGAATACATGAGGAATATGCTAAATAACAAACATCTTTTACAGTTTAATTCTGTTTCAGATAAAGACCAAACTAAACCATTCGAAGTAGCAGTAGCCCCAGGCACTTGGGTCTGGGTGAAGACAATCAAAAAGAAGAATTGGACGACACCAAAGTGGGAAGGTCCATATCAAGTACTGCTGAGTACGCCCACAGCAGTCAAGATTGCGGAACGTTCATCTTGGATTCATTTGACACACTGTAAACTAGTCAAAAACTTTGAACTTGATAAAGCTCTTGCTAACACACAGCAGCAGTAAAATGACGACAAGACCTAGAGACAATAGAAATACTGAACAACTTCAGCAGTATATTCAGCAGTGTTGCATAATCATCTTAATAAATGCATTAGTGACAATGTTCTTTTTGCTGTGGCTTTTGCTGTGGCCTTTCTTTTCTTCAGCCACACCAGCTAGACTGAACAAACGTGATTCAACACTCAGACTGGCATCCGAACTTTAACACTTACCAAGCAATCAAATATGTGTATGCTGAGACTTTTAATATTTCAAATTGTTGGATTTGCACAGCTATACCAACAGCATACGTGGGATTATTGATGGCTGCTGTCCCCCTAGGGGTCAATGAGACCTGGGAAAACTTGATTTTTAAGACTACACCTGTGAAATCTAGAGACAAAATTGCATTATTTCTACCTGTTACACAAACAGGAATTGTATGTTTTTTTAAGAATGACACGATTCAAGTAGGTTGGAGTAGATGTAATGTAACAGTTTCTTATAAATAACAAAACAGATAGCAGAAGAGCAAAACAATGAAGGGGTATAACACATAAATGTACAATCCCATGAACCAAACAGCTCCAAGTTCGTAAAACTCAATCCAACGTAGTCAAAATTGTAGTAAAAAAGAATTTATTGCAATAAAGGTTAGCGCTTTCGCTAAATGGCTTCTTCAGACCTTAAAACAATTGACTCTACAGTAATTTAATGGTTTAAATATACAAAAAGGCGGGAAATCTATAAGTATCTCTTAAAGCTATAGACACTTGCATAAAGCCCAAATCCATCATCAATGCAATAAAATGTATCTATAAAAAATAATATAATACATACTAACATGTGTGTAATAAAAACTAAAAAATAATATAGTGCAATGTACTTATATATACATATAGTACATGCAATATATGTATTTGAACAAACATATACTATAGCAAATGCACCATATAGCACTGAGGATATATATGTGTAAAATCCACTGCCTACTCTATGTGTAAAAATAAATATAACTATACAAAAATAAAAATAGATAAATAACTATTTATATCTTAACCTCCTCATTTTAAGGAGGGGTTGTAATGGGACCTTTCCATTAAGTCCAGGAGGCATATCAGATCTAAACTTAATAATCCAGTTCATTTCTCTGGTTTCAGTATAGGTTTCCACATCACCCCCTCTATTGGTTCTAGAAATCTTCTCTAATATCCTAAATTTAAAAGAGTGACCTTCTCCCCTGTCATGGACATGTTTGGCTAAAGCATTGCGCATGTTACCTTTCCTGATATGGTAGACATGTTCGCGTATTCTGTCTCTAAGACACCTATTGGTCTTCCCAATATAGAATGCTGGGCATCCTGTACAGGATGCCATGTACACCACATCAATTGACATGCAATTACCATGTGTTCTTAATGTATAGCTGCCAAGCCCCAATGGATGTATGAAGATAGGGTCTGATAGAATGTAAGAACAGAAGTTGCATCTATTACATGGTATAGAATAAGGTGGACCCATATGCATATCTAAGGGAGTAGCCTTCGGATAGCATAAAAGATTCTTGAGATTCTTTTTATTTCTGTAAATAAATCTAGGTCTATCTCCAATGGCCCCTCTGATCTTGGGGTCCACTAATAGAACATGCCAATGTGTCATGAAGACATCCTTAATGGGGCCTATATCTTTTGTGTAGTAAACTGGAAAGGCAACCGATTGTGTGGTTCCATAGGTCCTGACATTCATATCAGTAACTTCAGTAAAAGCAGTATCCACTGCATACTGATCAAGGGCTCCAGTAGAAAAATAAGGCATAGCAGTGGTAGACCTTAGTTCAGTTATATCCATCATCCCAGAGGTAAGGTCTACTGAACTATAACAACGTGCTTTCAGCCTATTTTCTAGATCACATATACCTATTCTATATTCAGAGTCAATTGGGGTATATCTGGAAACCCGCATTGCTTGTCCACGGACTATGTTCTTATATACAAAGCCTGGGTGCATACTATGACGATGCAATAGTGTATTCCTGTGACATGATTTACGGTACAGCCCTGTATTGACCATCCCATTCGCTAACTTTTCTACGTAGACATCCAAAAACGGAATACTAACTTCAGACCTCTCCACTGTAAATCTTAAAAAATCAGTAACTGAGTTGATCTCTTGAATAAAAGTATCCAATTCAGTGGATGTACCCGTCCACAAAAGGAACAGGTCATCCACAAAACGCCTGTAAAATGGAATGTGCCTGATGTAAAATCCATTTTGGAACAAATGACGTATCTCCCATTCAGCCATGACAAGGTTGGCGTAGCTATTGGCACAAGAAGTGCCCATAGCTACGCCATCCCGTTGGAGAAATAACTGTTCCTGAAAACAAAAGATGTTCGATTCCAATATAACCTCCAAGAAATTCAAAAGCAAATCTATGTCTGTATCAGATAGTACCCCTAGTCTTCTTAGATAAGTGCCCACCATATCAATACCTTCTGTGTTGGGGATTACAGTAAAAAGGGATTGGACATCCATAGTCACAAAAGTATACCCCTTTAAAGATGTACATGCATTAGTATACTGATAGAGATCTAATAAAAATTGTTTGGTGTCCATCAAAATGTGAATGTTAGCATCAACAACCGGTCTCAACTTACTCTCTATATAAATAGAAAGAGGCTCAGTGGACCAACCCCTACCAGCCACTATTGGTCTCATTGGTGGGTGAACACTATCTTTATGAATCTTCGGGAGCCCTTGTATGGTAGGTATTAGCGGGTGCGGAACTTGTAAGAAGTTAAACAATGCAAGATCAATGATCTCACTGTTAAGCAAATCCCTTAACATAATGTCAATTCTATTAGTAATAAAGCTAACAGTCTCAAGTGAGATGAGTTCATAGAATCTCCTTTCACTTAACATAACAACCATATCATTCTGGTACCTGGACGTGTCAAAAATAACCATCCCACCACCTTTATCTGCCGGTCTGATGGTGATGTCATGATTGTTACGTAAACTAAATAGAGCTTCCCGTTGTTTAAAATTAAGATTATGTTTATATCTACTATGAGGTGCATGCTGTCCCTTCATCCGATAAAGATCATCCTCGACTAGTTTGCTATATGCTGCTACCAAAGGATGTATCTGTGGTACATACGTACTCGGCTTCCTGTAGGAAGTACGAGGTATGTCATCCAAACCATTATTTTCAATTCTCAATGATAAATTTCTAATAAACAGTTTAAAATCCTTTAAAGTTTCCTCAGATTTACTATACGTGATGGGAATGAAAGACAGCCCCTTCGACAAGACTTGGATTTCATCTTGACTCAAACAATATTTGGATAAATTAAAAATTATGTCGTCCTTCTCCCTTCCCACATTCTCTTGATACTCTGATTGGATTGTCTGTCGGCAGATAACTTGCGTTTCTGCCGCCCCCTGCTGATGGAACGTGGTCTCCCTTCTCTGGGTATTGACCTGATGGGGAAAGGGTGTTTGCTAGAAAGGGTGTTTGCTGAAACATAAGAAAGGTTTTATAGCCATGCTCTGCCAGAGTGCTTTCTGTTTCTTTGAACCATGTTTCAGTAACTGCACAGATGTCAGCATTTTCCAAGGTGAGGAGAGCTTCCAGGAATTGCAGTTTCTTGTTGAGACTCCTAACACTGAGCAGTAACACCTTTAGCTTGGCCTGAGTAGCTTTTCTTATGCTGGAAGGTTTGTCTGTTTTGAAATGCCTAAAAAAAGGCATTGCAGGGGTGGATAATGTTTTGGCCAATATCTGAAAGCCTTGAGGTGGCAGGTGAAGACCATCCCTGGCAAAGCAGCATGGCCTGCCAACCATGTTCTCACAGGCTGACAAGTATTAGACTCCTGTGGACAGCAGTAGCTAAGCCAATTGTTAAAGTCGATCACTTACTGCTGGTATTGTGGCATCATCCCTGGAGACAGTAGAAAGCTGTTCAAAGCTGGGCTCATACCTGCCTGTGATACATATTCTGAGAACTCAATCATGTCCCACTTCGAGTCTATGCTTATATAACGAAAGACCATAATCACAGAGACCTGAATACTGAGACCATTATACCGAAGTGTTTAAATATTGACAACTCAAAAACATGACTGTCACAATCCCGAACTATCAAAATACAGAAATCTGTGAAGCCAAGTCAAGCAGTCCCTCCACATATTCTAGAGTGTACAAAGTATTTATCCATCACCCAACCACATAGTGATACATGCAGAATAAATGTAATACTTTTTGTGCATAAACATTTACAGTCCATTGCATAATACGTTACATCTTCAACAATCTTGAGATGGTTTTAAGATATTCCACACATAAGTAATTCTCTTTATTGTTCAAAAGACTTGCAATCTGTTTATGTCTGTGAATTAATTTCTTCTTTTTTGGTGATGGAGGACAACCTGCCACCAGTCATACTCAAAGCTCTTCCACACGGTTTTGTTCCCTAGCAGGTGCTGAAGCGAAAACATATAAATCTATTGCATGGCAACCAATAATGCACTTTAGACCCCTATGCCATGCCTTCATGGAGTTTTGGATTCTAGGTAGAAACAATGCGTTTAACTCAGAGATATTCTAAAAGGTTAGAGAAAATAAAGGAGTAAATCTGGCAGATGTTGTAGTTCTAGTGGCAAACGTCCAAACCTTACCTAAGATATACCACTCAGAAAAAAGGAACATTTCCCGCAGTGGATGGAATGCAGGGATAACTTCCTCTTCAGGGAGGAAAGCAAGGGCTACCAAACATTTCACAAATAATTGGAAACTAAGTGAAGAATTGTACAGTGATACAAAACCCATGTGTTGCACTTTCCTCCAGATGTTCTGGCCGAAATGAAACAAACAACCTTTTGATATAGCTCTACTAACATTTAAACTTATAGATTTAATCGCTGCTACTTCGAAATCAACTAGTACATATTTCACATAGCCCTGCAAGCTGCTATCTGAAAGTAGATAGAATACACAGTGCCACATCATGTTGTAAGCCTTTAGAGACTTTTTAAACATTAAACAATAAAGTAACAGTATGGACTTACTGTAACTTCCGTATTTCACGAGGTCATGTGTAGAATGCATATGCATGTTGCACCTTTAAGAAGCATTTCCAAGGACAGCACATGCATATAAATAGCAAGTACGTGCTAGTTGCAGTGCTATTTTGAGACAGCAGCCAGAGTGTGAGCATGTACGAGAAAGATAGTTTGTTCATAAGCGTATCTAAGTTAAAGTTACTAAACCTCAATCCTGATGTGTTCGTACATAATAAAGCTGCTTGAACAGAACCCACAATTGTTTGTCTGTTTTATCCTCACCCGATGAGCGACATGGTGTTGAAACCGGGATTCCAGAGACTGCTTTTCAGAGCTACAAAGTGTAGAGCTAACAGTGAAGGTAAATTAAGAGAACTGAGACCAAAAAAGGGCCAGAAATGAAGCAAAGGTAATGAAAACTTGCACAAATTATTTATTTTATTAAAACGATAAAATGGAGCATAACAAGGGCAATGAATGCATTATTAAGCAAGCAAACAGCACAGAAACTTTTAAGCAAACAAAAGGCACAACAAACTTATGAATTAATCTAAATGTTTGAAGTTAAGATATTTAATAAAACAATTATCAGAAAAGCACATAAGGGGTTCAGAGTTACCTCAGAATTGCAAAACAAACATGTATAAAGTAAAACGAGCATGTTGAGAGTAAAACAAGCATAAGAAAAGAGATTAAATGGGCAAAACAAATATAATAAAGGGTAAAAAGGGCACATTAAGCATAAATAAAGCAAGGCAACTGCATGTTTTTTGGCAAATTACTGTCATTTCATATAAACTACTATTTGCATTGATTGAAGCTATTCAGAGCATAACTAAACTTTTTCGAAGAATCTCAAAATGTATAAAAGTGCTTACAGTATGTGTTTATTACTGTGCATTTACTCTGAAGAGTTTATTGTGTACAAAGTGCAACTTTCATGAAGTGCAGTCAAAATATAGCCAATCTGAAAAGTTTCTTGTGCTGGGTGATGTCTATTTGCACTGTAGAGAGTTATTTAGCAAAGTACAGTAATTTTGTAAGAGTTTCAGTGTGCTGTGGACTGTTTATTTACAAAGTGCTGTTACTTCGAAATGTTTCTTATTCTCAGCTTCTTCTGCCCAGTTTATAAGCACAGTGAAGTTATTTTGAAATGTTTCTTACACTGATAAGAGGTGATTTCTCAAAGTACAGTGACTTTCAAAAGTGTTCTTGTGCCACAGAGATTTATTTTGCGAAGTATTTCACAGAGTTCAGTTATTCAGAGGCTTATTGTGCTATTGGGCATAGTTACAAGTACTGGCATAAATTTCTGGTATATGTGTATGTGTGCATGTTCGTGCATACTTGTAAAAGCCTTCACTGATATGTGCTAATATGGCAGATGCATTTCGCAGACCAAGTTCATTTGTATTTGATCAGAATATTGCAGAGAACTGGAGAATGTCTGAGCAAGAGTACGATATTTTCATACAAGCAGTTTATTCTGACAAAGATGCATGCACCAAGGCATTCATTTTGCTAAACCTAACTGGTTCAGAGGCCATTAAAAGAGAGCATTTGTGTGTATATGCAACAGCAGTGTATGAAGGAGAAGGGGGGAAAACAGTCATATTGTTGTACAGGCTGAATCAAGGGAAGACCCTGAGTGTTTGAAGCACAAATTCAGAGAAATGTGCAACCCCCAGACTAATGTTACATTACAGAGGCATTTGTTTTACACAAGAGATCAAAAGCCAGGAGAAACTTCTGCAGCTTATATTACTGATCTGAGAAACAAAGCCAAAACGTGCAGGTTTGGTGATTTAAAAGATGAGTTAATAAAGGGCAGGCTTGTGTGTGGTATTAATAGTGCTGCTATGAGAAAAATTTTGCTTCACAACAGTGATTTAATGCTGAGAAAAGCCATTGAGATTTGTCAAATCCATGAAGTTATAGAAAGGCACTCAAGTATACTTGTAAGTGATAAGAGCATGGTTTCAGTAGGCTCCAGAGCAAATGTAGACAGCATGTGGCTAACAAAAACAGGCCTAAGCGTATGTCTGCTGCAGCCCCTGCGGGACTTCCATTTAAAGCCCGTAGTCTTTTAGCACGTTCTAACACTAGTTCATTTAAAGGAGCATGTTCAGTACAACACGAGGCTGAGTCATCAAAACCCAAGTCAAGCTTTATTATTAACTGTCATAACTGTGGTGCCAACCATGAGTCTAAAAGAGAAAAGTGCTTAGCATTTGGTCAATAATGCCAGAAGTATAAAAAAATGGAACCACTTTCAAAAGTTGTGCAAATCAAGTAAACCTCACTCAGTTATAAAGAAAGAGTTGATCAGATAGGAAGCTGCAACCCTACTTTCTATGTAGATGGTGTGTATCAGTAGTTGGTGAAAAAGATTAATGGAGCAGATTTGTTGGCAAGGAATTAAGTGTTTTGTACTGTCCTCTTCCACTGTAAACCCATAGAGCTCAAAGTAGACACTAGTTCAAAGTGTAATGTTATGTCATCAGACATATTTGCTAAAGTGAGAGCAGGTGAGCAACTTAGTTTGGCCAGTTGTGCAAAACTTGTTGCTTACAGAGGTGAAGAAATTCAATCCGAAGGCTCAGTAGTGCTTTCATGTTATTTGGCTGGGAACATTTACAGCTTACTATTTTATGTAGTCCAAAGACCTGTGCAGTCCTTATTAGGTCTCAGACACAGTTTGAAAATTAATCTGCTTTCCTTTACTAAAGAAGTCCATCATATAAGCACAAATCCTAGTTCCAGTTTCACTGAAGCTGTTTTCTCAGAATATGCTGATGTTTTAAATGACAAGCTAGGCAAACTTTCAGTTGTGCATTCTATGAAGTTAGACCCAGAGGTCAGTCCAGTGGTCAGATCAGCAGGAAGCGTTCCAGTAGGTATGCAGAACAAAGTCATAGCTTAGTTGGATAAAATGGTGCAGTAAGGTGTAATTTGTCCAGTTACAGAACCTACTGAGTGGGTGTTGTTCATGGTAGCAGCTCACAAAAAAGGCTCAGAAGAAATCAGAATATGCATTGACCCAAGAGATTTGAACAAAGCATTAAAGAGACCTCATCATCCGATTTGTACAGACGAGGAAGTCGCAGCCCTAATACCGAATGCCATTTTTTTCTGTCTTGGATGCAAACAGTTCATTTTGGCAAGTGATACTTGATCACAAATCTTCATTACTGACGACATTCAGTACCCCATTTGGAAGATATACATTCCTCATGGATGTCTTCTGTAATAAATTCCGCAAGTGAAGTCTTTCAGCATGCAATGGAGCAAATTTTTTTCAGATTATCCATGTGCTATAATATTAGAGGATTTATTGGTCGGAGGCAATGGTGAAGCACAGCATGACAGAAACCTCAGGAAAGTTCTAGACAGAGCACGTGAAGTGAACTTAAAGCTCAATTCTCTGAAGTGCAAATTCAGACTTCCAGAAGTTATATATGTAGGTCATTTATTTACTAGCACTGGCTTATGTCCAGACCCATCCACGCAAGTAGCCATTCTTGATATGCCAGCACCGGATAATGTTCAAGCTCTACAACATTTTCTTGGGATGGTCAAATATTTAGGCAAGTTCATACCAGACTTCAGTGAGTTGACAGCGCCTTTGAGAGAGCTGACGTGCAAAAATGTTGCATGGTCTTGGTTAGAACAGCACCAGACAGCATTTGAAGACCTTAAGCAGAAAATTACCACTCCACCTACATTAAGATACTATGATGTCACTAAACCAGTAACTCTTTCCTGTGATGCTTCACAATATGGTCTTGGCACAGTTATTCTTCAAGAGGGCAGAACAGTAGCCTATGCATCTAGAACTCTTACCCAAACTGAAATGTAATATGCTCAAACTGAGAAAGAATTTTTGGCAATTGTTTGCATGTTCGAAGTTTCATGATTATATTTATGGTCAAGCTATCTAGATTGAAACTGATCATCAACCTCTAGTCACCATTTTAAAAAAGCCTATGCATTTCACTCCAGCAAGATTACAAAGAATGGTGCTCAAATTGCAAAAGTAAAACTTCAAAATCGTCTATACAAAAAGACAAACTTCTTTATCTGGCTGATACCTTATCTAGATCACCCAGAAATACAACAAAACAGCTTGATGCCAAGAATTTTAACTTCTATGTCATGGAAGTGCATAATTTTTCTACAATGAGACTTGATGAGCTGAGAGATCAAACAAAGGCTGATCCAGTGTTGCAAAAGCTCAACCACTACATCAATGTAGGAAGGCCATCAAAGCAATCTGGTGTACTGCCTAAAGTGCCACCTTATTTTCCTTATGGAGATGAGATGTTGATGGAAGATGACATTATTTTCAAAGGTCCTAAAGTTGTTGTTCCTGCTTTCTTACAATGTGACTATATTCAGATTTTGTGTCATGATCACCCAGGTAACGAATCTACCAAAAGAGGGATGAGAGGATTAGTATTGTGGCGTTCTCTAGCAAAATACATTGACAAAGTACTTTCTTCTTGTTCATTGTGCAATAGTACTAAGCCGCATTTGCAAAAAGAACCACTTCAGCTAAGTCAAGTTCCTAAACTACCTTGGGTCAATAGTAGCCACTGATATATTCGAGTGGAACAACCAGCATTACTTAGTGTTGGCAGACTGTTATTTGAACTGGTTTGAGATCGATTTACTACCTAACCTAATGTCCACTGTTATCCCCAAGTTGAAATTTCATTTCTCGGTCTATGGGAGTCAGCAGAAGCTTATCTCTGACAATGAAACCCAATTTACCAGTCAGTTGTTTCAGAAATTTGCAAAAGAATGGGACTTTGTACATTACCAGTAGTCCTAAATATCCACAGTCAGTTGGTCTAGCTCAGGGTTTTTCAACCGGTGTGCCTTGAGAGGTCAACAAGTGTGCCACAATATTTTTTAAAAAGATGGTTAGCCTTTTAAAACTTAAGGATTACTTCACACACCTGCTGTTGCTGCCACCAGAAATTTCCATCCACAACCCACCAAAAGCCACTTTGTCTTCATTTTATTTTGAATTAAGTAAATACAAGAATTATCATGGAGGCACAGTACTGTGGCACAGATGCTCAGACTAGCCCAAATACACAAGTACAAAGCACACAACTCTGCCATCTTGGCTGTGCTCAAGGACAATAGGCCCCTGTTGGTGGAGGGGCTAACAATTGACATAACTTGTCCTGCATCAGTATTTATACAGATGGTGCTTGCTCTATGTCATGAAGTATAAAATATTTGCTACACTAGCTCAAAAAAAAGAATCCTAGAATTATTTGTATTCATTTTCTCCACAGAGAAGTACTAGCAAAAATCATTGGTACCCGAGATGAAAAAAATACTAGATGAGAATGTCACAACTGTCAGTTATATAAAAAGCAGGCCACTACAATCAAGATTGTTTGCAGCACTATGTTCCCCAATGGAAGCTTCTCACATGCAATTGTAATTCCATACAGAAGTTAACAACATTCCATACAATATTAACAATGAAACAGCAGCCCCAGATTACAATATTATATGAAAATACAGGAAATCTAGAAAGGGCAGAGGAGTAGCTATATTATTTAAAAATGACCTAATTCTAGACCACGTAGACAAACATTCCTGAATTTGACAACATTGAACTTATCTTTGCCAAATTAAAAATGAATCCCAAAAAAACATTAATATTATTGGTGGTTATATCTCACCAGGAAACAATATCCCCACTGTGGAAAACATACGACTCTGTATATCCAATTCTCTCTCACAAGAAACAGTTCTGATGGGAGACTTCAATATAGATTGGCTTAACTGCTCCTCAGAAAATCTATCTTCCCACATAAACCACCATGGGTTTACTCATCACCTCCCCTACAAGGACTGATAAATTTGCCAAAAGACCGTCAATTCTTGACTGGATTTTAGTTAGGAACCCCTCTCAGACATTTCAATCAGGTTGTCTGCTACAGTTTAAATAACCATCAGCCAACTTCCTTCTTAGGACCCGGACTCACCAAGTCATCCAACCCACCTTCTGCTTAATCAGAAACAAAAAAAATTAAACTTAAACAGCTTCATCACCAGTCTAAATAGCTGTAAATGGGAATCTTTCAAACAGTTACCTCTTGATGAAGCAGTTAATTCATTCAGCAACACATTCTTAGACACACTAAAGTCCCATGCTCCCCTAGAACTATCAGAGGAAAATCTAAGTATGCACCCTGGCTAACTAAAGAATGTAGATCCCTACTCAAGGCTAGAGACAAAGCCTGGCAACAATTTTATTTGTTTATTTTTTATTTTATTTTTACATTTGTTAAACGGGTTAGTCTGTCTGGGTTCTTTGAAGCCCTTTTTCAGCAGAGACCCGAGGAAAAAAGCTCCCAAAAAAAGTTTTAAGTAAACAAATAGTAAGAACAAAGATAAACACAGATCACATTTTAAGTATACATACTTCTGAAGTAATTACATAACATGCAATAAAGGAATATACAGAACGGATGGAAATACAATACATATATGGAAATGTTCACGTAGTATGGCAAGAAACTAAGCAGAAATATGATAAAACTAAGGTCAATACTAAGGAAACAAATCTAGAACTTCAGAATAAAATAAAAAAAAAATAAAATTAGACAAAAGTCAACTATTACCAAAACATCCAAAATAAACATACACCCCTCCCCCTCCCAAAATAAACTTCTAGGCAACATGCTTCAACCAGGTAAATCCAACACCCCTGCCTCAACAACAACCAACAACTTGGATAATATTGCAACCCAATTTAATAAATTCTTCACAGAAACTATCTAATCTCTAGCAGACTCTCAAGGCTTTGACAGTAACCCTACCTCTCTTGCCCCCCAGAACAGCAAGAAATCCCAAGACTCAACCTCCCACTTTAACCTACATCCAGTACCTGTAATAACTGCAAAAAAACTGCTTCAAAAACTTAAACCATCAACTCTAACCAATGACAACCTTCCAGCAGAATTTCTACAAAGTGCATCTGAAGCAATAGCATACCCAGTAGCCATACTCATAAACTGTTCAATATCTGAAAGCCAGGTACCCGTAATATGGAAAACCTCCCACATTCTACCACTACACAAAGGAGATAATTTCCCCTGAACTCACCAATTATTGCCCAATTGCCATTCTATCTCCCTTATCCAAAATACTAGAAAGAGTCATGCACAGCCAACTAATGGACTACCTTCTCACACACAAACTACTAACAAACACCCAACACAGCTTCTGTCCCTTTCACAGCACCCCCACAGCACTACTATCCTTTAGTAACAATGTTAACCACAAAAGAAACAATGGAGAATTTTTATCAGACATGTTTTAGACATATACAAGGCCTTTGACATGGTCAGTCACAATAAACTCATCAATATTCTCTTTACTCAGCAATTCCACTATTACATGATTTGAAAGTTACCTAACAGGATGGCTGCAAGCCATCCAATGGCAACGCCATCTCTCTCCTCTTCTTCCAGTCTCCTTAGGCGGTTCCACAAGGCTCAATCCTTGGACCACTATTATTCTCTCTATTCACTAACCACCTCGGCACCAAAAGCCTTTGTAGTACAATATGGATACTGGAAGACCTCTACACTAAAACCCAAGATTCCTTTTTGTCAATAGTAACCTGGCTCACTAAGCTCCTCCTTTTTAGCCCAATCAGATTCCCCTCATCTTCCCAGTCCTTTAATATCTCCTCTAGGAAACAAACTATGATCACCCCAAGCACTCACACTAAACTGCTCAGGGTAGAAATTGATAACCTGAAATTTGATATTCACATAGCCCAAACCATCAAAAGGGTTCACAAGAAGACAGGTCTCCTATATAGACACAAACAATTTCTTACAAATAACATGAAAGTTACCACAGCCTGCACATACCTCCTTTCAACCCTCCTCTATGCCTCCCCAGTATTAACTAATCTCCGCAAAACAGACCTAAACTAAATGGAATCTTGCTATAATAAATAGCAATATTTGCCACTGGAGCTTTACATGTATCACTTCACTGTACAGCACTAAAACAGCTTAAATGGCTCGAATTCCCACAGCTTCTACACTAGTCTAATCAACTAACCTTTGCCCACAAAATTATCCACCAAACTGATAAAACGCCTTCTCTCCAATAATTCATTCAACCATACACTTCAGCCCGATCTCTTCGTTCCAGTAACCAACACCTTCTAGATACCACCAAAGCCAACAACTCAGCTGGGAAATCTCTCTTCTCTAACTATATTCCTAAAGTTTGGAATAAGCTGCCAACCCCAATAACTTCTAACAGCTCTTTTTCACAATTCAAAAAGCTCCTCATATCACACGTAGTGGACATCTGGCTATGTTCTTGTTACTCCCCTGATTAGGCCTTCCTGATTTCCAAAACAATCTTCTACTCTCTTTGTTTAAATAACAGGATGCAGTAACCTCATCTGTTTAGTTTATAACCCTCTATCATTTCAGTCACACCTGTAGCAACTACATCTGTATGTGTATAACCCTATCGATTTAAACTGTAACTGTAGCAATATGAGCTATGATGGGACTTTTTTCCATGAAATTAAATAATGTCTTCTACTTTTGCATTATTTGTCACCAATGTAGTATCCTGTATGTTTGTTAAACTGCTGAAATGTCTGTAACTGGAACTCTATGTATGCTAGACTATGTTAACATTATCCTTGTAACTGGAGCTTTTCTACCCAGGCCTCCACTAAAAAGGGACCTATGTCTATTCATACTTTCCTGGTAAACAAATGTCAGATAAATAAATAAAAAGAAGTTAGGTGGTTATCTCACTGTCATGTTCTGTTAAGATTTTATGAACAAAAACTTAACTTTTTTGACAACAACAATCTCAGCTAATTTTCTCAGTAATGAGCTTTGATGCAATAAGGTTACATTTCTTTCTGATTTGTTTCAATCTTACAACACACTTAATAAAAGTATGCAAGGAGATTGTGAAAACATTCTTACCTCCACTGACAAAATTAATCCTTGCAAAGAAAAACTAATGCTTTGGGAATAAAGAATCAGAAGAGAAATGCAGTAGAAATGTTTGAGCTAACGAAAAGGTAGAAACTGGATGGAAATCTTATAGATCTAATTTTACAAACATTTTAAGATTACTTAGTATAAATACTGAAAAATATCTTCCCTCAGTTGACATATCATCCTTGGATTGGATAAGAGATCCATTTGTCTTAAATGGGTGCAAACTGGCAAATTTAAATATTACAGAAGAGGACGAGTTAGCAGAGATAAGACATGACAGGATTAAAACTTAAATATTCAACAACAGATACTACTTCATTTTGATTATCTCTTAAAAGTGAATTTCCCAATATTACAAAAAAAGCAACAGAAGCACTTCTTCCTTTCTCCATGCCGTTTCTGTGCAAATCAAGCTTTTCTGCAATGAATAATGTTAAGAACAAAAAACAGATAACGGCTGGAAACCATGGAAGAAGATTTAAGAGTATGCCTGTCCAAAATTCAGCCTTGCACAAAAGACAATCTAAAACAATGCCAAACTCAGATATCTCATTAAATATTAAATGCAAGTAAAAAGAGGAAAAGATTTTCTAAATCAATCAAAATTATACCTATTTGTATGTCAGGCAAAAAAATATAATAAATTTTTTGGTGTGCCGCAAGATTTTTGCAATTAGTTTGTGTGTGCCACAAGACGAAAAAGGTTGAAAATCTCTGGTCTAGCTGAATGTGCAGTACAGAATGCAAAGCAATTACTAGAGAAATCAAAGTGTGACAATACCCATGTCTTTTTGAATTTACTCAGTGTCAGAAACATACTCCATGATCATATACTTGGCTCGCCTGCTCAGAGACTTCTACCTAGGCAAACCAGAACAACCTTGCCCATCAGTTCCAGTTTGTTGAGGCCTAAAGCTAAAAACAACTCAGTTATCAAAGCCCAACTATTCAGAAAGCATTCAGCTATGTCCAGCTATGATAAATCAAGCAGATTTCTTCATCCATTGAAAGGAGGAGAGACAGTGAGGATACAAACGGCGAAAGGTTTCAACCGGATTGGTCAAGTAACAGGTACATGTGCCAAGCCAAGATCCTACTTCGTGGAATCTGAGGGTGTGGAGTACAGGAGAAATTGAACACATCATTTTCCTGTATTAGAACCGATATTGCAACAGTGTTCCTGTGATACAGACTTTAAATCACATAGCAATCCAGACAATGTTCCTGTTGCAGAACATGTCTTAACTCTTACTTCCATTCCTGATGATGTTCCTGATGTCCCCAAAGTTCAACATTCAGTAGAGAGAGTCCCATTTGCTAACCCTATTTCTAATTTCTATGTCACATGATTCGGTTATATTTCTAGACCTAGTGTGAAATACACAGAAACCTGGACATGATTGTATATATGTATTTTGTTCTGTATAATTGCATGTCAAAGATTCATTTTGGACCAATTGCATGTCAATCGATGTCATCAATAATGCATGACTCATTTCTCAAAGGACGATGATGAAGAATGTGTATGTGTGTTGTACCTTTAAGAAGGATTTCCAAGGACATGTGCGTATAAATAGCAAGCACGTGCTAGCTTCAGTGCCATGTTGAGAGTGCAGCCAGAGTGTGAGCATGTATGAGTGAGACAGTCAGTTTATTTATAAGTTTATCTAAGTTAAAGTTACTAAACCCCAATCCTGATGTGTTTGTACATAATAAAGCTGCTTGAACAGAACCCACAACTGTTCATCTGCTTTATCCTGACCAGACGAGCGACACCGTGTATGCTATACAATTATCTACACAAAACACCTTTACAGAAGTGAGTACTATCCTTAAGCCAAAAAGTAACCCTGCTTAAATCATATAGGTTACTCAAGGTGCTAAACACAAGTACAGTGCTGTCAGTACTGTCATCTATTAACCTTTTCTCAATGAACATGCCAGTTGAAAAGGGGAACATGGTTAAATCTAGGTTTTCTAACATCAGGTTGGGGATATACAATTCATTCTTCCTTTTCCAGTGAACCCTACCTACCTGCTGCAGCAACACCTTTCTGGTAGGTAAGCTATATATACATTCTAGAGAAGTGGAGGCAATAGCATCATCTACCAAAACACAAGGACTATCTCTAGATACATTAGCCTTGTGCTTCAGTTCACTATACATACACTATTTCTCAACCTCCGCAGGGTCACCTGCATGGTTATGTGCTACACTTTTCAATAACTTTTCTTCATCAGATAAAGATAGTGTTACGGTTGTACCCATACATTTGTGCAAATGCTTACATTTACAGCAGCAGTATATCTTTGACTGCACTTTTCTCTCAATGTGATACACATATCCTTATATTCTTGGAATTCACAGTAGTATACAGCTGTGTGATAACTCCAGGAGCTACATAACACACGTTAGCCATGTTTGCTTTCAGAATGTTGGTACGTCATACAGCAAGTTAAAGAAACAACACCCTATTTAAACAGCACTAAATTGTATATGGGAAAATACAGTGTTTTGCAAGTCATGCTTTTGAGTTTTCGATATTTCAGAGCTTTGGTATATTAGTCTCGGTATTCCAGTCTTTGTGATTATGGTCTTTTGAGATATAAAAGTAGACTCTTCGCTTCATATAGTCCAAGGAGGTACATCCAAGGTTATTCACCCCAAATGGACTACAACTGAGTCATACTGGTACTTAAGGTAAGTGACCTGAGTGCTTGCATGATCTGGTGAATCCTGGGCTCTGACAGGCAACTAACAGTAACCTTCCCTTTACCCAGCCTGGTAAGAGGGACAACAATGTGTCTCACAATGGAGTCTCCTATGACCACAATATTGGATTGTGGAGTGTTTCACCTTATGGCCTTGGTAGTTGAGACACAATGAGATGTGTCTTTATGTGCTGTGATGGGATTGTCTTGTTTGTGTGCATGCACTGTTTCTGAGGATTCCTCCTGAGAGGCCTTTGAGGTTTGGGTAAGCAACATGTGAGCACCTCTGCATGTGTGTGTCTATTTATTTATTTTACATTTGTTGACCAGGCTAGTCTAACTGGATATATGTCCACTTTCAGTAGAGGCCCGGGGAGAAAAGTTCCAAGCATACGCAGTGACATATCATATATTACATGCAAATAGCAAACAGACATAAAAAAGTAAAAAAATATATATATATTTTTTTACAGATGTACAGAAATTATAATTTATATCTAGCACAGTGGAGGATAGCATAATTAGAGTAAGAATACTCTTATAAAGTACTAAGAAGGAAATCTTGTTAAATACTAGTTAGAGGCAAGGTTACTGGTTAACCCAGGTAAACGTAATAGAACAGAGCAGAAAAGTCTAGATAGAGTGTGTCTATGCATGTGGTCCTTTGTGGGTGCAGTGAGTGTTGTGTGTGAGCCGCTGACAACCTATTTATTGCTTTTTGTGGCTGTATAAGAGAGTCTAGCCTCCAGTGTTAATGTGTGTGTACATCTCTGACATACTGTATCTGTCTGTTCAAGAATTAAGTGGTTGTCAGTGTATATAAGGCAACTGATGCATTGCCTCAGGATGTCCATGTCAACCAAACTGGATGCAGTGATAGCAGGAACGTGCCTATCCATGACTGCAGGTCCTGTGTACTTGCAAGGGACAGGAGTGGAGGGTGTTGTAACCAGATGAGGGAAGAGCATTTACTTGGTGTAATCTGCAACTAACCTAACCAACAATCTGGCCCAGTACCCAAAGTAGATGCTCTCTGAGCAGCAACAGCCCTGGGTGCTATAATAATGTAAGGTAGACCTAAATAGTCCTAACTAAATGTGTAAATGCTGCTCATCACGCAAATTAGTTACCCCATAAGTAACGAGGGACTGAGGTAAAATTCCAAGGTGTTTTTTTATAGGGTAATTTCAACTTCTGGATATTGCGTTTATACAAAGTACCAGTAACTACCACTATGAGAACAGCAGCTTCCCACAAATGAGAGGCTTATATACCATCAGAAAAAAACAATATTTACATGAACTATGCTCTAAGGACAATCAGATAAGCCACAATGAGCTTTCTACAATCAATTCTAGCTTAGATATGTGAAATCAGCCCACTACTGCCACAAGAGTGCAGCTTTGACCCTCAATGTAAAATGACTGGTTTGGAGCCCAAGTGTTAAGGAACCTCAAAAAGATGCCCAATACTAACTAAAAGCATTAGCTACAATGTATTTCAGTGCAGAACAGCAGCCCTTACAGCAGTTTGAAAATGCAACTTTAAAGAAGTGGAAAAAAAAAACAATAAATAGCACAGTAAACTTCACAATATAATGAAAATAGGCAATGTTTTCAGATGTTTGTATTTGTACAGGGCACTGGCACAGCGATCAGCTCCGTGCAAATGTGACAAATTTATACCAGCACTAGAAATACAGAAAACTGACTACTAAGCCCTCTGGACAATAAAACAGCTACACTTAGATCCCTTTGTGTGTTTTCCAACTCAGGTAGACCAGGTAAATGCCTACTGCCACTAGATGAATAATCCCAGTACTCCTAATGTAAGTGCATAGTAAAACAGTGCCCAGTGTGACATGCTACCACAAACAAACAAACTTAAGGAAAGGTAATAAGTAAATCGGCATAACAACAGTGCAGCTTATAAAAGTGTGATTATGGAATAAAAGTACTTTTGTAGAAATGAGCCAACAGCCACTCAATTGTGCAGAATTTATAAAGGCAGTAAAAAGAAGATAAGCTGATTAATAATCCCTCCAGCAAATAAAACAACTACATTCAGGAATCTCTACTGTGCTTCCCCAATCTGTACAGACCAGACTATCACCCACTGTCACTAGATGAAAAATCATCTGTGCTCTTGATATATAAAAACATAGAAAAGAGCTTGCTAGAGTGCAAAAATAGACTACTCTATCCACAAATTAGCTAGATAATGAATTCAGAGCAAGTAAATCAGTAGAACAGACAATGAGAGGCAAAATGTACTTTGTTTTCCAAAATAAGCACAAGGAAAGGCAAATAAATAATTCAAGATGTAAACAGCAGTATAAAGGTAGGAAACTTATAAAGCTCAATTTACAGTAAGGGTGGGCAGCTTAAATCACCAGGTATAAAAATCAGATCAAGAAATGAATGAGTGTGTGGGAAAAATAACCAGCAGAGTGTCCCCAACAGTGCTTGTAGTTTTTGCAGCCCTTGAGTCTTATCAGAAAAGACAATGCCACAGATACTCTTCGTGTATTTAAATATCACTCGAGACAAATTAACCAATGGAAAAAAAATGTGAAATGTGCAGCCCAGGTAATTTCAGTGTCTATCTGTCACACACAACAAAAACACCAGGACAAGCAGATTTCTTAAAACAGAAAACAAAATGGAGCAGATAAAACAGAAAGCAGCAAGCAGCTCTATCAACTTAAGCAACTCACAGACAAAAAATAGATTTACTTTCCTCACCCAGCAGGAAGTCACCAACGGTGCTTGCAGTTTTGCAGGCTTTGAGGCTTATCTCAAAAGACCAATGCTAGGAAAAATAAAATTTAGACGAAATATTCCTAAATGGGTAGAAAGAGTACAGTGTGTTTATTAAAGCTTCATGTGTGTGATACATATGCATACTCCCATGTTTATGAAAACAAGTCATCTGCCCCCCTCCCCCATTCCACTAAGCAGTGTGTATGTAACTACAGCATCACCCTCCAGTCTTTGCTACAGGATGCCAAGCAGCAGCAAAAAAACACACCCCTTATGGGAAAGGAGATGTGTTGTCTATTCAATCTTCCAGAATCACTCTCCAGTCTTTCCTACACGGTGCCTAGTAACAGCATAAAAAACACACTTCTTGTGAGGAAGGACATATCGTGTTGTCCCATCCCTCTTGTTGATCTCAGGCTGCTGTAGTAGTCAGAAGTCTTGTCACTTTGCACAGGTTAGCAGTTATTTCCCTTTTTGAGAACTTTTTAAACAAGTAGTCAGTCAGTGTCATTTCCACAAAACTGATCACATTTCCATAAACAGTGTTTTTGCTATGATAATTATTAATTTTACTCCAGTTTTGTAACTCTTCTCTTCTATGATGTTTGTTTTATGTCTCCCATTTTCCACAACTGTGACATTCAGCCTTTGTATAATTACATACTTGTGTAAAATTATTTTTGTTAGATCACTAACAAAACTTTTTACCATTTGTAGAGTTTGCCCTTGTATATTGTATCAATATGCATTTCATGTATCCTTATCAATTGCTGCATGTCTTCGCAGTTTGCTTGCTTAAACAAATCTCAAATACTTTTGGAATGTTAGATTCAATTTCAGAAATAGTCTTCAGTGTGAATGCTTCTCAGAAGTCTCTAAGTACTTCATTCAAAGTCAAAGCACATCCTCATTTCATAGCACAATGTTTCAGTTCAGCAAGATATTGTACTACCATCTAATTATGAATCTGACTGAAATGAGTAACATAAAAACTTTTAGCAGTTTAGGTTCAAACTATCCATTTTACATGTTCAGTCTGTTCATAGCGTCTATCCTATTTTTTTGTTACTGAAGTAATCCTTTTATGGCTGTATCTGTAACATGAAGAAATGTTACCATGTGCTTCCCTGAATGCTGATCACCAACAAAAGCTCATTTACTTCTATGTATGTAGAGTATAACTACATTGTTGGTTTAAATTCTTTGATTCCTCCCAAACGAGTTGTCAAAAACCTCTTAGTTTTCACTACAGCTGCAACTGACTCATCAAGCACCCAATGCCACTCCATGAGCTGTCACCCTTCAACTCTCTTAATTTATACTACATATGAAGCACTGAAGCAAGGGGTTCAGTCCTAACAGCAAAAGCAATGAGCACCAAAGCAGTACTGCAATATATTTCTGCATGGGCATTTTAAGTGCTGGTACTGCACTACACATCAATATGTGCCAACCATGCCCCCTAACACCTTGTGTCCAGGGCAACTGCCCCCTTCACCCCAGCCTAGCTATATTTCTATGTGTATCAAACAATGCTAAAATAAATCCTGTTTCTAAGTACTGGTGCACATTTGTAATAAATCTGACATATCCACACATATTCGAAAATTATTTTAGGACTTAACTCAGAAATTTTGATATTTCAGTTCTTGTTTCTCTAAAACTAAACAAAAAGAGAAAAGGACAAACATTAACCACTTATTTACATCTTATCACAGCTGAAGAATAAAATATTCCCAGCTATGTTAATCTCGTTTTCTTGTCATACTTCATAATACATGAAAGTTGCACCTAGTATTCTATGTAAATTGCCACTGTTCCTCGCAAGAACATATCTTGCCTTACATAAAAAAATGCACAAACATGAACAACATCAAACAGAGTTGTAGAGGCTTCATCTTTCATCTCACAGACTGGAAAAATAGAAAGCTTGTGGTACCAGAAGGCCCAGTCCTCGATTTCCTGATCTCTGTGTGCAGAGATGAAGCCAGAAGGAATCTCAAGGTTGCAACAACATAAACAAAAGTCATCTCTGAAAAACATAACCTAGAAGGATATCCCTAAATGTAAGAACAGGGAATGGTAAAGTGATCCATGAAACCAAGGACAGGGAATAGTACGCTGTTATGTTATGCCTTGCATACTGTTTTTGCTGAACTGTTAGAAACCCATGCTTGAACGGATAACAAGACAGGAGATTTTGTGAGTAATGTCTGGTTTTGGATTATGGTAAGACTATGGTAAAGCGCTGATTTTGTTTTGTTATCCTCCTCCTCTTGTTTATGAGAAGCTGAACTTTTCATTTTACATTAAATAAGCCTTCTTAAACTGAGATCATGAGAGTAATTTATTCTAAAGATAGCAACATACTACACTGGTGGCTGTGGCAGACAGAAATACAATTTATTTCATAAACTGTGAATTGTAAACTAGTTCTACATAAAGTGTTTTTTCCATCTTAAAATGAAAATCAGTCTTCCTGAATAAACTGGTACTACTTAAGAAATTTGGCTTCTCTCACTTGATATAAAACTGCCAAGCTTCATGCATGCTGAGTTACCAATGGGGAAACTGTTAAAAACCCTGTACCCATACAGAGATTTATACTAATGAAAAGGATACTTGAGGGAAGAAAAAGGTTACCATATAAAACTGATAAATCCTTGTGTCCATACATGGATCGATCTACTTCTACACATCGAACCTCATATAACCAAAGTTCATTTCAGCGAGACGAAAACAGTGAAAGTTGAAATACCCAAACGGCGAATTTCACCCAGGGTAAGTAAACATTTGCTCAACATGCCCTTTTCTCCACTGTAGTGTGACCCCGGAGTTGGTATATATAGTTGGGAGAAGGGGTTGTGAGGGCATAGCCCCCCCCCCACCTCCCCACCTAGGTGGGTTATACTTACTTCGTTGTGTGATTCGTGCAAGTCTGGACGAGTGTTTACTTTCCCTGGAAAAATTCGCCATTCAGGTATTTCAGCTTTCGCTATTTTCGTCTCACGGAAATGAAGTTTGGTTATATGAGGTTCAATGTACAGAAGTAGATCCCCATACACGTGTGCATTCTGAACAAAGATCCACAAGGCAATGAGTACAGGTTGTAGTCTAACTGTTTTCTGTTGGTGAACCCAAGAACTGTGTGCAGTTTACTGCAGTTGGTGAATCCTGTGTAAAATGAAGACACTGCTTGAGGCCTTGCTGAATTCTAATGAAGTATTTTAGAAAAGGAGTGTTGCCACTGATCAACACCTACTTAGCCTGCAAAACAGGCCTCTAGTCTTCTTATGCAAACTTCCACTTTGCTGAGTATTCCAAATGCCATTGAACCTACCAGGTGGCCTTTGAAAGATACCTCATTTAAGAGAAGTGTACACAAGCCAAATGGGCTGCAATCCTGGCATCTGACTTAACAGGGAATTAACTGAAGGCATATATGGACTTAAAAGATGCTGATACCCATGACCATGTCAAATTTAAATCAGAAAATTTGACAAGAGCTGTAGCTTCACCTATAACACAATTACTTAAGTTTCAGAACTGGGTATTTAGTAGCGGTCGAACAGTATGGCTACAAATGGCTGAAGTAATTTTATTTTAAAATTGTGGCTATAACCTCATGTAAATAACACGAATATAATTTTTAAAATCTTGGCAATAGACAAGTTTAAAAGGGCACTCCTTAGTAACATAAGAAAGTGATTATTATAGAGTGCCCTTACATCCCGTAAAGTGCTAGCAGTTTCAATAGAATGCCTACTGTAAACAAAGTGCAGATCTTAAATTACACTTGCATGTACCAAGGGCTAATAACAAGCCTTAAGTATGTTGATTTGCCTGCAAAATGAAAATAACTGTCACCATGTCAGTTTATTTGTTTTAAAAGTACTAGAAAAGGACATATAGCCAAGTACTTAATATTTAGGGACACCATAATTATGCTTTAAAAAAATGTTAATGGAAGCCAGCAAATTGCATCTAAAAGTATGCCATATTCAAATGTGTGAGCTGGTAGACTGATGTTTCTGAATTTTTAGCTACTGTTTTCTGTCACTGTGCTGTGTGGTGCACAGAAAAGAAATGCAGGACTGTTGTATTCAGGGAGTATGATAACAGCATTTAAAACACAATATATTTGTAAGCAGAAAATGCTAATAAAACTGAATTAACGTATACATACAGACAAAGGAGAATACCATATACCAGAGAAAGAAATATAAACTCTTCTAAGTTACACCCTGCAGTTTTAGTGTCCAATTTAACACAATGTGATAGCCAAACCTTTCCCTGGTTTAAATAACTATGAAAGTTACACATGGAAAAGTTAAACCATATATACTGCACCAATTTAACACAATGTGATAGCTGGCCAAGCCTTTCCCTGGTTTAAATAACTATGGAAGTTACCCATGGAAAAGTTCAACCATATATACTGCCAGAAATGTATAGCACCAGTAAGGAAAAGGTTGCAAAGATGAAAGACACAACAGGAACTAAGGTTTGCCTATGGGGTAAAGGGTTAGAAAAATCTGAAATGGAGTCTTGCCAAACAGCTTTAGAAATTAAAACAATTAAAGCAGACAGTTGAATACTAAATGAGGAGTCATACCAAAAGATTCCAGTATTCCAGTAATTAAAACAATAAAGCAGTCAGCATGGAGACTGACGGGGATGATACCTCTTGCCAAAAGATAACAGTTGTTAAAGTAACAGAGGTCAGTATATAAACTGACAGACAAGGACCCATAATTAAGAGGACTCTGAGGCAAAGAAGCTGGTGTCAAATCTGAGGATAAGATAGGTGAATCTTGTATTGGAGAAAAGAGAAAAATGAAACCTTTCCTTCTTCCTGCTACATCAAAGCAGAGAGGAAATCATAAAAAGAAGCAGGCAAAACAACTACTGCAGAAGAAAAAGGGAAAAGGACAGTTTTGTACCTACCATAAATGTAGATGTTCGAAGATCCACATTGCTGCAGTCCTTACACTTGGGTAGTCCGCTGTCCTCGGTCGGCCCGAATACCAAAGTATAAGGCTGACGTCGGTCAAGGCGCATTAAACTGACGTCAGGACGTCAGGGTACAAATGCGCATGACCGACGTCATATCCTCAGTCTTTTCTTGCCCCAGATGTCAGAAGACCCTAAAAGGAAAGGCCAAAACCAAAAAACAGCAACCAGCCAACCAAACACCCTTGCACTAAATATATGTACAATAAATACAAAATTTACAACCCAACCCATACAACCGCCTCTAAGTACAGAGGGGAAGGAGGGAGGGTAAATTGGACTGCAGCAATGTGGATCTTCGAACATCTACATTTATGGTAGGTACAAAACTGTACTATGTTCTTCATCTCACATTGCTGCAGTCCTTACACTTGGATAGAATCCCAAAGCAGAGGTAAGGGAGGATGGCAAAACTATAAAGAAGCAGGAGCTGCCAAAATGCCCTGTAAAACAGCAGTGGCAAAACCAGCCCTAGATTTAGAGTACAGAGGAAGGTGGTAATGCTTAGAGAAAGTATGCACTGAACTCCAAGTAGCTGCCTCCAAAATATCCTTAGTTGCCACCCCCCTTAGAAATGCTGTTGAAGTGGCAGTAGCCCTAGTGGAATGAGGCCTAATCCCAGCTGGAATCTCCTTGCCATGATGGGAATAACAGAAAGCAATGCAAAACCCAATCCACTTAGAAATAGTTTGTTTTGACACAGGCTTGCCCTGAGAACTCAAAGCAAAAGAAACAAACAACTGCTGAGACTGCCTGAACCCCTTAGTCCTGCTTAAATAATAACGCAACTGCCTGTGTACATCTAAAGTATGGAAAATCTTTTCCCCTTTATTTTGGGGATTTGCATAAA
This sequence comes from Protopterus annectens, assembly GCF_019279795.1. Classification (NCBI taxonomy): domain Eukaryota; kingdom Metazoa; phylum Chordata; order Ceratodontiformes; family Protopteridae; genus Protopterus; species Protopterus annectens. The sequence goes on along the minus strand of NC_056743.1, from coordinate 1,612,571,873 downwards.
AAGTAGGCAAATGAATAGTTTGGTTTAAAGCCACACTAGAAACCACTTTAGGCATAAAGGAAGGATTAGTACGTAAAGATACCCTATCCTTATGGAAAATTAAGAAAGGCTCAACCGCCATAAGGGCCTGCAATTCAGAAACCCTTCTTGCAGAGGTAATGGCCAACAAAAAAGCAGTCTTCCATGACAAATACTTCAACTCAGCAGTAGCTGCAGGCTCAAAAGGTTGTAGAGTGAGTTTCTCCAACACAAAATTGAGGTCCCAAGCAGGAGTAGGAGCTCTACGTGGGGGTCTTATATTCTTTGCCCCTCTAAGAAATTGCTTGAACAAAGGATGAGAAAACAATGGTGGGTCACATTCATAGTGAGCTGAAATTGCTGCAGCATGAACCTTAATGGAAGAGAAGGACAAACCTTTGTCCAATAACTCAGTAAGATATTGAAGAGCCACACTTAAATTAGGCTCAGACACATCCAAATCCTTTGCTGCACTCCAAAATAAAAATCTCTTCCATTTTTCTGCGTACACTTTCCATGTACTAGGCCTTCTAGCTTCCAAAATCACATTCAAAACTTGCTGTGGAAGTTGAGACCTTCCATGGTTCAAAACAGAATATGCCAGGCTGTTAGGTGCAGAGAGTGAAGCTTGACATTGAGTAAATGACTGTCCTCCTGAGACAACAGGTGTGGAATCGAAGGTAAAGGCCATGGAGGCTTCCTTACCAGACTTCTCAGCAATGGGTACCAGTGCTGTCGAGGCCAATCTGGAGCTATTAAAATCATCCTTGGTTTGTCCTGTCTGACCTTTAGAAGTACCTTTGGGAGGAGAGGCAGAGGTGGAAAGGCATACACATGAAGATTTTTCCAACTGAAAGAAAGAGCATCCACTTTCCAAGCTGTGTGATGAAACCTTTTCGTGCAAAACTTTGGCAGCTGGTGGTTTAGTGGAGAAGCGAACAGATCTATGTCTGGAGTTCCCCATGACACTGTCAATTTCTGAAATACATGAGGATCCAATTTCCACTCGTGGGGATCCATGATTTGTCTGCTTAACACATCTGCTAAGGAGTTCTGTGCTCCGGCAGAAACCTTGCCTGAAGATTTAGTTGCAAACTGAGAGCAGTCTCCCACAAAATCATTGCTTGCCTGCATAGAGGATAAGAATGTGTTCCCCTTGCTTGTTGATGTACCACATGACAGTTGTGTTGTCTGTTAGAATCAACACCTGCCCCGGAAGAAGTAAATCCTTGAAAGCCATTAATGCAAACTGGACTGCTAACATCTCCTTCAAGTTGATATGTAGATGTTGTAGTCTGGCAGGCCACTTGTCTTGTATCCACTTTCCATTCAGATGAGCTCCCCAAGCTTTGTCTGAGGCATCTGTCGTTAGAATCTGACTCGCCTCTGGCCGGGTCACAGAGAGTCCCTTGTTTAGGTGACATTCCTGAGCCCACCACAACAATTCCTTTTGAATGCAAGGTATTATTTGAATGACAGTGTCCAGATCCTGGCAGTGCTGAGTCCATACATTTTGAGATACCATTGTAACTTCCTCATATGCAGTTTGGCATTGGGAAGCACCAGAATACAAGATGCCATGAACCCCAAGGCTTGAAGGACTGTCCTTGCAGTCAGCCTGGACTGATGAGACAATTGATGAAAGTAAAGGGAAAGATTCTTTTGTTTGTCCGGGGTCAAAAAGGCCATCTGGGATGCTGTATTCAGTCTTACACCCAGAAAGCACATGTCCTGAGAGGGTACTAGACTGGACTTTATTTCGTTCACAGAATACCCCAGGCATCTTAGCACTGCTATCACGTATTCCAAATGATGAAGAAGCTCGTCCTTTCCTGGAGCCAGAATCAGGCAATCGTCCAAATAAGGATAGATCTGTATTCCTTTTAGCCGGAGGAAAGCTATCACTGGAGCCAGAACTTTCGTAAACACTCTGGGCGCAGTAGATAAGCCAAAGGGCAATGCAGAGAACTGATAATGAGAATTCCCAGCCCGAAAACGCAGATACTTCCTGCAACTCAGTCTGATAGGAACATGAAGGTAAGCCTCCTTGAGATCCAAAGTTACCATCCAATGATCCTTGCCCAGCAGAGGTAAAAGCTGTTGTAGCGTCAACATTTTGAACTTGGGAATGTCCAGATAAGTGTTGAGGGTAGATAAATCCAAAATTGTTCTCCACGTGCTCCCTTTCTTTGGTACTAGGAAAAGGCGAGAATAAAATCCTAGGCCCACTTCTGGCATAGGAACTGGCTGTAAGGCCCCTATTTGAAGCAACAGAGAAATTTGTTTGTGAGCCTCTATTCTTTGTTGAGGAGGAACGTCTGGCATGCCTTTGAAAGGAGGCAAGGTATGGAAATAAAACCTGTAACCGTGGTGTATGATATCCAATACCCATTTGTCTTGGGTAATCAAATTCCAATTTTCCTTGAAAAGTGCCAACCTTCCCCCCAAAGGTGCTGCCAGACGAGAAGGTTCTGGCAGCTGAAAAGGTAGGTCATTGGGTCTGTTTACGAAAGGACTGACCCCTGCCCTCACCCGAAGACTGTGCAGGTGAACTCCCTGTTCTAGGCCTAAAAGAGCCTTGAGCTCTGCCCCTACCACGTCTAGACCTACCCCTAGACTGGGAATCATAAGAAGGATACGTCCACCCCTTGGTAGGCCAATTTCTACTAAACTTCGGAGGCTGAACCTGCAAAAAATCTTTAACAGTCTGCATAGACTTAGCCTTGTCTTCCATTTTCTTTAAAACTGCTTCAACAGGAGAACCAAACAACACATCAGATTGTAAAGGAGCATCTAAAATCCTTGTCTTAACATGCTCAGCCAAATTCTGATCCCTCAGCCAGGCGTGCCTGCGAAGAACAGAACCAGTGGCAGCCACCCTCGACGAGGCCTGTACAGCATCAAAACCACATTGCAAAGAATGCTTACCCACCTGTTCAGAAACATGTACTAAATCTTGTAACTCTTCACACTCAATACCTTCCGCCAGAGCATCTACCTTAGACTTCAATTGTGAAAGGAGATAGTTTTGGTATTTCAACATGTGAAACTGGCAATTCAAAGCCCTCATAGCTAGAGTGGAAGAAGTATAAACTTTCTTTCCCCATCTATCCAAAGCCCTTGCCTCTTTATCTGGAGGAACCGGATTTTTAACAACAGAAGCCTTAACACCTTTAGGCCCCTGAGTAACAGTTTCTGGGTCTGCCCTAGGACTCTTAAAAAGATACTTATGAGCTTCAGGCACCCTATAATACCTGTCCGGTTTAACAGGAGCAGGAGGCAAAGAATCAGGATTAAGAGAAGCCTCTGCAAAAACATCTTCCACCACATCCAGAACAGGAGGTATAGCTAAAGGCCTATGCTGGGGTAAAAACAAAAATTCCCTAAGCCTTTTCCTGGAATCAGAGAAGTCCTGACCTTCCCACTTAAAATGCTCCCTCATGGAATGAAGAGTCTCTGAAAAAGAAAAATCCTCAGGAGGAGAAGCAGAAGGAGTAGAATCATCCACATCAGAATCAGAATAAGGAGAATACTCCTGCAAGTCTTCAGCCGAAGACTCTGAAGCATCCGAAACCTGCTCAAAACTTCCAAGCTCAGGTTCCACCCTAGGTCTCTTATCAGGAGGGGGCATAGAACCTCTAATCAGAGTAATCAAATCTTCTGCCATTTTAAGCATATGCTTCTTGGGCACAGTCCCTGAAGAACTAGGGGTGACACCAACTGAAGCTAAACCTGGCCTGCCTCTGGGAGAAGCCTTGGAAACAGAAGGTGAGGGCCTAACCACCTTAGGAAGGGAGGGGAGAACAGTCACCTGAGAAGCCCCATCAGCCTGGCCTACCTCCTGAGAGGCCACATCTTGCAATAATAAAGTCTCTCCCTGGGACTCCAAAGAAACTTCTGGCAGAACCTCCGGCTCCACCGAGCCCTCTAAAGAACCGGCGTCCGGGACGGACGGCTCTTCTAGCCTAGGCTTTGCTGCTTTGTCCTTGCGCTTCTTCGAAGAAGCGGGCGTCGGAGCATCCGACGGCATTTTATAATTGCACCGCTTTCCGAAGACTAACCTGGCACAATCTAACCTTCTCTTTATAGTGCGTTTGTTAAATCTAGCACAAGAGCGACACCCAACAACGTCGTGCTCAGGCCCTAAACAAGGTATACACAAAGTATGATAATCCCTATGAGGTATCTGTTTCCCACAAGAAATACAGTTATTCACTTTTTCTGACATCCGGTAAACCACTGAGGCAAGAAAAAACCAAAATATTCCCCAACGGGGTACTTAGCCAACTTTGATTCGGTCTGAAACTCCGAATTCGAAAAATTTCAGAACGCCAACCGGCACTTGCAACGCTGCTTCTGCATCGGACCATGCGGCAAAAAAGACTGAGGATATGACGTCGGTCATGCGCATTTGTACCCTGACGTCCTGACGTCAGTTTAATGCGCCTTGACCGACGTCAGCCTTATACTTTGGTATTCGGGCCGACCGAGGACAGCGGACTACCCAAGTGTAAGGACTGCAGCAATGTGAGATGAAGAACATCTGCCAGTGCTCCGGTGGAAGACAATTACTTTTATGAGTTGCCTTATATAGGAGATAAGCTAAATGAAGAAAAAAGCCTGTAACTGTAATTGTATGAGAGCCCTTAAAGCTGGAATACTGATACAGGTAATGGTGACTTGGCTTGAACTTCAGAAAAGCCATATCAGTATTAAAAAGGACTAAACTGAAAGGCTACACACTAAGCAGAGTTAGATGAACATAGAAAGATGGGGACACAAAGTAAGAGAATGGCAACACTATATACCCTAATTTGAAATTAGATAACCTCTTATACAGGTTAACCAAAAACAAAGGAAATACACACAGTCAGTTTTTAGTTACCTGTAGTGAAGCTAGCACATGGCCATATTTTGGGTGGTCATTTAGGAATGGATAAGTCAGAATTTTAGCTAAATTTTACTGGCCTGGTATTATGAAGGACTCAGATAACTTCTGTGCTGCTAACTCGCAGAATCAAAGGAAAGCACCAAACCCTAAGTTTAAGAACATTTTGATATCCTTACCAAACACAGATGTCCAACTTGAACACACAGCAATGGACATTAAGGGTCCACTTGTAAAGTCGAGTGAGGGCCATCACTGTATCCTAGCAACTACAGATTATGCAGTGAAATTTCCTGAAGCAGTACCCCTCTTCAAAAACCTAGCAAAACTACTGGAGGTACATTCTTCTAGGAAAGGAATTCCTCAAGAAATTCTTTCAGATCAGGGCATTTCATTCATGTCCACAGAAATCCACAAACTTTGTCAATTCTTTAAATTACAACAGCTTAGGACATCTATACACCACTCACAAACAGAAGAACTACTTAAAAGGTATAATAATTTTTTTTAAATGTATGGTATGGAAGACTATAGATGTGAATTACAGAAACAGGGACCAACTGCTTCCATACTTTCTCTTGATTGTGGAAGTATCGCAAGTCTCAACTGAATTCACACCATTTGGACTTAAAATAGTCTATGGAGGTACCTCCCAAGTCATTTACACCCATGTGTACTATTACAGTGTCATGTGTTTATGTGTGGTGTAATGATATGAGTGCCTGTATGATGTGGTGAATCCTGGCACACAAGCAACTGGCCATGACTCTCTCTTTGCACAGGCTGGTGAGTGGTAGGATTAGGATATTAGATATATGAGTCAGTGTGGCTCTCATATGTATGTTCCATGGTGATACTGTCTGTGATATGTGTTAGTGAGGTTGCTGAGGGTACTTGTTTCTTCAGTTGCACTTATAAGACCTTTGTGGTTTAGGTAGGTTACTTTTAGGAACTTCAACATATGCACATCTGTGTATCTGTTCTGAGCTGTAACCTAGCACAAACAAGAGTGTGTTTACACAACTACTGATTAATTATAGCACACACTCAATAATTTACTAGTAAAAAACAGTACAAACAATATCAGTACACTCAATATCAAGAAATTATATCAAAGGTCACTTAGTTTCAGTCAGACCAGTCCAATCTGGTTTAATCTAGTCGCAAAATGGAGTGCTTAGCTACTTCCCTGTTTCCTGTATACAAAACAATGCAAGCAAAAAAGCATGACGATAAGAAGGAATCTTCATCACTGGTTGAAGAAACATAACCCATTTAAAGACTGCATAGCCAGCCAGTGCTTGTCAGTAGTTCTGCTTTCCATAATATGCACAGTTTCCAGAAATACACAACCTGATCATAAAGTAATTGAAACAAAAGTCAAGCAGGAGCCTATGGTAGGAACAATTAAATGAAGCTTGACCAGCTGTGGCAGTACGGAGTACATCCACATCCAGTTTTTCAACTTAGCAAAGAAGGTTTAGTGATCAGGATGCTTCCTTACACTTTCAATCATTTCTGAAATTCCTAGCAGGAGATCAAGTGGGAGGATAGGATGTAAAAGAGAAGCCAGTTTCAGGAGTGAAGACAATTACTGGCTAACACAGTGTAGATTTCCTTTGCTTATAAAATAATACTAAGTTTCTTGTACTGTCATGGACCTTATTGCCTGGAAAAAAAATCGCCTTCGGGCATCATGGGAAACAGGGATGCATTCTACTCTTTCTTCTCTAAATTTTGCAATGACGTATGTAATTAAAAGCAAATGGAGGAAAGATAAACAGGAATCTTTCTGCTATGGAAAAGAAAATGCACCTAACATCAGCTCACCATAGCCTTATGGAAGGCTTGCATTCTCCTGGATGCTGAACACATCACTCTGTATGGTACTTCACTCCAAAAAAGACTCCAGTGAGACAGGAGGCAGGTTCCTGATCCTCCAATCCAAGGGGGGAACTGCAGCTATGAATGGTGGGGTCTATAAGACGCTACTGAATGGACTAAATAGAGAATGCTATTTAGTCGACCTGATACTGTCGAAATGGCAAAATAGCAAAGCCACGGAACATCGAAATTTTTCCCAAGGAAAAAATTCAGTGGGCCGTCTTCGGGACTTTGCCATTTCCTCCACTATGGTGCGATCTCGGAGTTGGTATATTTAAGTAGGGGGGTGTGGGGTGCGAAGCCCCCCCCCCTTAAATTTGTGTTTAAGTTTTTTTTTTGTTTTTTTTTTTTACGGAGCAGCAGTTGATGCCATGGTCATAGTGGCAGCCACTAAAAAGGATCAGACAAGTTCTTTTATCCATCCCCCAAATAAGGATTCTAGGACCATGGATCGGTATGAGAAGCATGATTTTTCATCAGCATCCTTTGCCTTATGGTCACTGAACTACTTGACTCATTTCAATAGGTTACAGAGGGACCTGCTGAAAGAACTGTCAGACTCCCTCCAAGGAGCTGTAGCTGAGGCAGTGGCAGACAAAGTAACTGCTCAGCTCGCCACCTTCAATTCAGTTGTAAACACCTCCATGAGACTCATTTCATATGAAGCAGATGGAATGAGTAGGGCAGCGGGTTCAGGCATCTCTTTTAGGAAGCAGGCCTGGATGCGCTGTTGCAATTTCATGGAGACCTTCAAGTCTTCCTTAATTAACACCCCCTTTGATGGCACCTGTCTTTTTGGGTCTAAAGTAAAAGAGGCGCTCTCACCAGGTATGAAGAGGAAGGCAAGACTTTATCTGCCATTGGAGTACGTTTTTCCAGACCCACCAAACCTTTTCCCAAAGGTCAGAGAGGTAGTGGAAAAATGTGGTTCAAAAAATCACAAAGGTCTTACCAAGACACACAGGGTGAAAGTTCCCCTAGAGGCAGAGGAGGGAACAATAATGGAAAATGCCCGCCTCGCAGCAGAGCAGGCCTGCAGAATCAGGGCTCCAGAGAATCTCTCTTTGGTAAGCCCTTTCAGTGCTCCTGAAGGGGTGCCCGACTGTCTGCATCTGGAGGCAGTTGGGACAATTGTCTCTGAACCTTCATAACTGGCTAAAAATAGATGAAAAATCGGTGCAGAACATAACATCCAGTGGTTACATCATTCTCTTTTTCCTTCCCACTCCAATAAACAATACAGTTCCAGACGTTCCACTCCGTTAAAAGGAACGATCAACCTTAGAAATTCAAAAATTACTAAGAAAAAGAGTCATCCAGGAAGTCCCCACAGACCAGAGAGGATTCAAGACTTACTCAAGATTCTTTTTAGTACCAAAAAAAGCAGGGGACTGGAGACCCATCTTGGATCTCAGCATTCTTAACAAATCCGTCAAAAAGAGCAAGCTCCGGATGGTGACACTGCAGTCAATATTTTCTTTTTCGGATAAAGACAACTGGATATTCTCTAGAGACCTTCAGGATGCATACTATCATATACAGATGGAAAGGCGGTCCAGAAGGCACTTGCACTTAAGGCTAGGAGCCAGTCACTTCCAATTTAGAGCTCTGCCCTTTGGCCTAACTACAGCTCCCAGAGTGTTCACCAAATGCATGGCAGTAGTTGCAGTTAATCTGAGACACCAAGGATTCAGGGTTTCCATATCTGGACAACTGGCTCATAACCGCCCTGACCAGGCATCTTCTGCTACAAGCCAAGTACTAAACTCAAACTCTGCTCCTCTTAGGAATTACCATAAATTATGAGAAATCTGCTCTAGAGCCATGTCAGAGGTTGGTCTTCATAGGAGCAGAAATAGACAGAACAAAAATGATAGCAAAACTTCCACAAGACAGAGTGGATGACCTTCGATACTATCTGTAATTATTGATTAGAAAGAAATGAGCTACAGCTAAACTCCTTCTTCAAGTACTAGGCAAGATGGCTGCCTCAATCATCCTCAATCCCTTAGCTCATCTCCACATGAGAATTCTTCAACAGTTACTTGCGACACAGTGGTCAATTCCGGAACTTCCAATGACACACAAGATAATGATAACCAATTCATGCAAGAAGGATCTTCAACAGTGGCATTACTCTCCCCTGGTGGCTCAAGGCCGTCTCTTTATTCCTTTCCAACCACAAGCCACAGTGGTCACGGATGCTTTACAGATAGGGTGGGGGGGCATTATTTGGGGAAGACAGTTCAAGGTATCTGGCATTAACATGAGGCCCATTTGCACATAAACATCCTGGAGATGTGGGCGGTGCTTTTAGTGTTGCAAGTATTTCAAGATACCCTTACTCTGGGAATGACAGCAGTTCAGTCAAATAACACATCTGTGGTCTGGTTCATAAATAAGCAAGGAGGAGCCAATGGTCTGGCAATGGGCTAAATCTTCCAACTGCTTTCTAGTAGCAATGCGCATCCCACGGAGATCCAACGTAATAGCAGACAAATTGAGCAGAGCCATAGTATGGCCTCACGAGTGGTCCCTCAATCAAAAAGTTGTGGAAGAGATCTTCTAAAGATGAGGCCAGTCTTGCTGCGACCTTTTTGCTTCGCACATGAATACCAAATGCAGCAACTACTTTGCCCTGATCCCCCCCCCCTTTCCAGGGGAGTCCCCAAGGGATGCACTTGTTCATGATTGGCCCTTGGGACTCCTTTATGCCTTTCCTCCAATTCCTCTAACTTCAAAATTTTTGCAGAAAGCAAGTTTGTTGAAGATGACAATAAACCTAATTGCCCCCTACTGGCCTCAACAAATTTGGTTCCCCTTTCTTTGGCCTTATGTTCAAGATGAAACATGGATTCTGGACCCTATTCCAGACCTTCTGACTCACCTGTCAGGGATGGCTCATCCCAATCTAAACAATCTCAAGTTGACAGCGTGGCTGCTCCAATTCCCCTGACAGCCAGGTTTCCTTCCCTTTCCTCTCCTGTCAGACACATTTTGGTATCTTCTCATAAGTCATCCACATGTAAACTACACAAGAGAAAAATGAAAGAGATTTGTCTGATGGGCTAAATCTAATCAGATTGACCCCTTTACTGCTCCTATTCATTCTATACTAAAATTTTTAGCTAAGCTCTTCAATGAAGGTGCTGCTGCAGCTACTATTACAGTTCAATTGGCAACAATTTCAAATATAGGAGAAAATGGATATGGGATCATGTCGAACAGACTTTGTAAAGCATTCTTGAAGGGAATTACAATGCTAAGACCCATACCCACCTTGGGATCTGCAATTTGTTTTGTCCAATATCATCTATCCTCCATTTGAACCTTCTGTTACATGTGATTTGAAATTTCTTTCTTGAATGACACCATTCCTAGTAGCTATTACCTCAGCTAGGAGAGCTTCAGAGTTGTAAGCTTTATCTTCCAAGCCACCATACCTAATTTTCCATAAAGACATAGTTTCTTTATGTACCAAACCCGTCCTTTCTCCCCAAAGCTGTACCTGAAAGCAATTTCAATCAAACTATTGAGCTACTGGTATTCTTTCCAAATTTTCAGAATAAAGGAGAATATTCATTACATCTACTGGATGTTCAAAGTTAAGTTTCTTTATCTGCACAGAGCTACAGAACTCAATCAGACCAACTGTTTATTTCTTACTCTAGCAATAGGAAAGGCTTACCAGTATCTAAAGTTACCTTATCCAAATGGCTATCTGAATGCATTTCCTTTATTTACAAATCTAAAAACAAAACTGTCTCTGCACCTGTCAAAGTTCATTCTACTAGAGTGGTAGCTACTCCTGCAGCATTCCAAGCTAAACTATCTCTGGACAGTATCTGTGCTGCAGCCTCATGGGCAAAACCTCATACCTTTATCACTCATTACAAAGTAGATTTGACCTCCAGGAGTAGAGCATCCTTTGAGTCTATGGTTCTGAAGAATATTCTCCCAAGAGCCACCCAAGAATCAGGTAGCTTGGGACGCAGTCCTACAAGTGAGAATAAAGGTTAGCTTGACAACATCACATAAAGAAGTGATGCACTTTCCATAACATTCCATGCATGCTGTCCCTCTCCACCTTGATTCTCACAACCCATCCACCAACTCCCTATCTATGCTCCTGGGAAACCGGGTAGTACTAATGTATATAATTGGACTCAGTAGCCTCAGAAACCACTATCCTTTTAAGTTATGATTAGCTTGGACTATACTATTATTTATCATGGGCAAACAAGATCTGATAATGATCTTAGGGGACTGCATTATGGGTAAGGTAAATGCCCACAATCTTTGCTGAAGGCCTCAAGCTTCTGTAAAAGGCTGACAAAGATCCAATGGACTGGATCCAACCCACATGTGAGAATAAAAGCAAGACTGACATCATCACATCATGACTTTCCTTGCACTGTATGACTCCTGTCACAATGGCTACATTCTTTAAAATCTTGACAAACATTCTGGATGCAGAGGAACGACTAAGAGCAATATTTTTTTCTTAAAATAAAGGTAATTGGAGTGAACCTAAGAGAGCTAACTGCATGGATGTCAGGTGTTTATATGATAAATACTCTGATGCAGCAAGGGCATAGCCCCAGGAGAGCCACTTTTTAGACTGCAGCACATCAGATATCCTTACTGAACTTGCTCAGGACAGGAGGGGAAGAAAGTCAACTGCATCTTTCAAAATAAAGAAAGAAAGAAAAAAAATAAAAAGGAAAGGAAAGCCAGGATACCTTTTTGGCTAGGCTTATATAGGCCCTGGGGCCAAAAGCCTAGTACCTACCTATAAGCCTATGAACCTATAAGTAAAATGAGACAGCACAACTTTCATCACTTGGTTAAAGGAGGAAAAGGCTCTACATCCCCTTTGCAAACTAGCATCTGGGCTTGTTCAAAAAACTCTGCAAAGACCACTTGGAGCCTCACTGGATGCCTTTCAGTAGAGGACCTAACAACTCCAATACGTAGTCATCTCTGATCATGTGTGGAACCCACCAGTCCATGCTGCCAGGTCTTCCAGCATGGCAAACTGAAGAACAACTTTCCACTGGCAGTCCTGCAGAGTAAACAGAGCTGTAACTGCTGTATGTTAATCAAATGTCTAGCATACTTTGTGAGGGAGCTGGAAATACTGATACATCTGATACTTGGGAGCTTTCCTTATCCTGATAGAGAGCACACTCTACTTCACTGGATACTCAATATGCCTAGAGGAGCTTGAAGACAGGAGTGGGCTGTCAAAAGATCCTCTATGATGGCCAAGGTTTGTTTCCTCTTTTGAAATATTTGACAAGTTTTGGAAATACTGCCAAAAAAAGGGCTCAACAGAAAGGGACATCTAGAATTGCCTACCTAAGACATATCTGACAAACCCCAAAGAGAAAATATGTATCATGAAATACAGTGCAGGAACATGTCTGCAGTTGCTGCCCAGACTAGAGAATTACTGCAGTCAAAACTGCAGTAAACTGTATAAATACCAGATCTGAAAACCATAGTAAGTATCTCTAATGAAACATCTTTGCTACCAGATTCAGGGCGGTCTAACTGTTACAAAGTCTTTCGACAAGGAAAGACAAGAACTATGATGGGGAGATGGATAAGAAACAAATTGAAATCCCAAAGTAACAGAAGCAAAAGTCTATTTCTTATGCAGCAAGATGAAAATGGTGATGTGGTACCTGGTGTTAATGCTAGACTGAAGTAATAATTTGCTCTGGGTTGCTTGTTTCTGGATGCAACTCCACAGTCTTCTTAGGAATGGGGGAGCTGACTCTGGATGCAACCAGTCTGAATAAATGGCGTCTGAAAGGACATATTTCATGGGGAGGTGATGCAGGGCCTCTCATTGTCTGGTTTAACAATTTGTGATTTGAAGGCAAAAGAGCAGTAAGCTAGTCCATGGTGGATTTTGTAAGTCTGAAAATATCTCTAAAGAAGTGGTCCTCTGGACAGCAACCATACAATGAGTTGCTCTCATTATCCTTGTATGTCTCAGACGAAAAGACCTTAGAAACCTCAAAATCACTTGTCAGATGGAACCAAGGCTGGAGGGAAATACTTCTCTAATTCTAGCTCCAGCACAGGACAGTCTAGATTCATCTGAAGTTTGCTTTGAAGAGTAAATGGTGGGAAAGCATGAAATTATGGAGCTTCACTGTTTTGGGTAATGTGTGTCAGAGACTATACTTGATCATGACAGAGCTGCATGGAGTCTAATGTGGGTGTCAAACCATGGTTTGCAAGGTTGTGCTCCTAAACCTATGAGGTTGAGTTTCAGCATAAATCCAAGTACACACATCCCAATGTTTGCGCTATCCCCAAGGGCCTGAAAGGTATAGGAGCATCTTTTGGAGTCCCTTTCAATCTTGCCAGGAAGCCTTCTTTAACAAATCCAAAGGCTTAGAGTTCCTCAGTTCCAGGACTCCGGTGATCAAGTGCAATGTTCTTGATGCTGCATCTTATGAGTATCAAGCTAACACATCAGGATGTACCCTTTAACTTGGTTGTCAGTGGGGCACCTCTTGTCTCATATCCTGATGAAGGTTGTAAGGTAACTCCCTTGACAGCTGAAAGAGAGCTCATGACTTGCAAAGAAAGTAGTACTGATGAGCAGACCATCAGATGAGGCTTTGACTGATGTATACCATCCACATTTTCAATACCTACCATCACATCACACTAATCACACCCAGGTGCATCACTACTACTGTACTAACATTCTTATACACACAACTGGATGAAGCATGAGGGGTGGGAGGTTGGCGTAATGGTTAAAGTGGTTACCTTAGAAACACAAGGTGCAGGGTTTGATTCTGACATGGGGTAAATGGCTAGGCTTAAAATGGCCCATAAGGTCAGTTAGCCTAGTACTAACTATGAACATACTAAATAAAAGCCTGTTTTAGGGGCAACCTAAGAGTATTGTCTGATTAGGCAACCTCTTTAAAAGTTTGTACAGTAGGCCCATGAAGACTGAAGGAATCAAACCTGGTGTACACGATGAAGCTAATTAGTAGACATTTTTTTCCTAATATGACTACTTAATGTCATTGTGAACGAATGGATGTTTCCCTTTTCCTGTAGGGTGACAGTCTTCAAGAAGTCTCAAAGAAAGTTGCTGCATTACCTTCCCTTCCATGGAAGTTCTGGCTCTGGCTTCCATTACTTTTTCATGCAGTATTTGGGGTGAGGATAAGAGACAGTTAAGGAAAAGTGGTGTTGTATATACTTACCATAAATGTAGATGTTCAAGTGTCTTCACTATTGCCATAATAACATTTGGGATTCCATTTCCTGGAAGCACTTGACCATCCCGAATACCAGAGACCCCCTCCCTCAGGATCAACAGACACTTTTCTTTTTGAAGAGAAGGCTTCAGTAGGCAAAAGGTTGTTGGCCAGTACCATTTCCTCAGTGCATCTTAGTGGCCAAAGCACGAGACATCTAGCTTCCAGTATGTCGATCAGTCTAAAGCCAATGACTGAGCATGTAAAGCTAAGTACCACATGGAGGAAAAACCTCTTCATCGTTAGTGCTTATATTTTACTTTTATTAGATGTCTGATAAGATTAATGTTTGTGTATAGTTTCTTTGCTTCTTCTGCCTAGGCAAAGAGCGCGATACACCCAACTGTCTCCAGTGCACACACTTTAACTTCTAAAGCCATAAAAAGTAGGGTTGTGTCCCCCAGAAATATTTACAAAAGGAAAAGAAGCGTCAGTGATTTACAGATACTATGAATTCCAGTGATTCTGCTGTTGATCTTCCTTACAAGAGAAATAAAAATTTGGGGTTTGTCCATCACTAGGTTGTTGCCAATTAAGTTTAGAGGACTGGCATTCATCCCACAAAGGAGAAGCGACATTTCACAAACCCTCATCGACCTCAAGATGCTTACACATAAAATTAACCTGAAGATTTTTTTTAATGACCTGAAAAAGAACAACAATAATCCTTCACCATAGAGGGACAAATGGACACTCCCAAGCAACTTCTGTGCCCCTTCTAATGTCACAGTATCAGCATTCAAGGCAAAATGCAAAGCTGACATCAGGCATATCTTTAAAAGACCCAGAAAGAAACTTTACAACCTTAGCCCGCAAGAACTGAGAACACTCAGAGACCTCAGCAATGACTTTTCGAGAAGGATCATGAAGACAGATAAAGGCGTCGGGATTCTACTCACAGATGCCTCAACCTACAACCAAAAGATAAAAGCAATGCTCAACAATAATGAGTTTTATGAACACAGCCATTCTGAGGGAGTTAAGTCTGCTTACCAGACTTTCACAGAACCCCCAGGAACTGTACGACAAAGGACTCATCAGTGACACCCTGCTTAAATTCATCACAGTTAACCACCCTAGAATCCCACACTTCTTTGGGATCCCTAAACCTCACAAAAATATTGAAGACCCAACTTACAGACCAGCCATTGCTAGTGGAGGCAACGTCATGGAACCTCTCTCAATATTCCTCGAAGTAATGATTAGACCACTGGCCCAAAGGAACCTCTCATTTGTACTGGACACCAGTGATTTCCTTCGTACAATCAGAGATATCCCAGTCCAAGAAGACTATTTTCTGGTCACAATAGATGTGGAAGCCCTATATACAGTACCCCACCATGATTACTGTATTCGAGCTGTGACAGAGGACCTCGGATCCACCCCCTCGGAGTTTCCCATCTACATCGAAACAGTTGGAAAACTCCTACATTACCTGCTCATAAACAACTTATTTTTCTTTACCGGGAAATACTACTGGCAGAAAAAAGGTATCGTGATAGGGGCTGTGATGGCCCCAAGCCTACCAACACCGCTCTAGGCAAATGGGAGAGGGCCCGCATCTATAACTTACCATCCTTCAACAAAATGGGCTGCTATCTATGATATAGTGACAATATTTTCATAATGTGGAATTTTGCTGAGACCAAGCTCTTTTACATGCACATCAACAATTCCACTGGTTTCCTGAAATGCACTACCTCCCATGACTGTAATAAAGCAATTTTTCTGGATCTCAGTCTCACCAAGTAGCTCACCTATCCAATGACCTCTACAGGAAACCCATCAGGGTCAACTTACTTCTGCACAGCCACAGCATGCATCCATTCATTATGAAAAAGAATGTCATCAAGTCACAAGGGATCAGGTTAGCCAGGGTATCCAAGGAAATAACTGATTTTATCACCAGAAACCTGATTTCCCTTGAAAAGGACTTTCTGGAATGGGGCTACTCTGCTGCTCTAATCAAGAAAGTGTTGGACCCAATCCAAGACTCTAAGTACAATGACCCGGACTTCCTCAATAACAATAGATGGAACAACAGGAGGAAAAGAACAGAGACTCACAACTATGACATCTCCATAACCATCACCTACTTGACAGACTGCAGGGATATAATAAAAAGCATCAGAGACAACTGGATCATCCTAAGCAGCAACTCCAACCTCAAAAACATCATCCCTAAGAAACCGACTTTCAGCATCAGATGGAAGAAAATTTTTAGGGACTACTTAGAACAGAACAACAGGACAAAGACACTAATGCCTGACAACTCACAAAACACCTATAAATGCGGTCCCCCGGACTGTTGCTACTGTAAACTGTTGAGGGGTAAAGCCCAGCTTTAAATGCCCTGACTCCAAAAAAGAATACCTTAGCGATAACTACGGCGACTGCAACACTAAAGGCATTGTGTACATAGTACAATGCACAGAATGTGATGCCTTTTACATAGGGAAGACTATCAATAAGTTGCAAATGCACATTGCCAGACACTTGACTGACATAAAACAAGAGAGACCTACCAATGCTCTCTACAGGCACTGCTTGACCTCTCCAGGACACAATACTTTCAAGTTTCACATCCTCGAACACCATGTACACAGGGAATTACATGGGAACTACAATGACCAGTAGGAAAAGAAAGAACTGATCTGGCAGCTGAGACTAGAGGCCAACAATCCCCTGGGACAAAATGCCATAATTTCAATCAAAAGCGTACTTAACCTAAGGAAACGTTTTCACCGTGCATACTAAGAATGTCAAGTTAGGTATTCTTTAATGTTTTACTGTTTTTTCATTCTTTTACAGTTCTATTTTTAATAATAGTATCTAAGGTTTCCACTATTTCCATTTTCTGCATTTGTGTGTATTACTTTTGACTCTCCAATGGTTTTAATTTGCAACTTCTTATATCCAGCATGATAAACAGTTTTAAGTTTCCTTCACCACTCCTTTTCTCCAGGCTTTTTATGGTTGTCACATTGTTTGTTTTTTATTTTTTATTATTTAATGTTTAGTTTAGTTTAGTTTAATCTTCCTTCCACTTCCCCTCCACCCCTTCCACATGACCATTTACCCCTCGCCCAATATTAGGTCCTTCAGACGATCCCCCTTTTTGTTAACTTTAGTGTTTTGGAGTGTTTTTTTTTTTAATTTTAGCATTTTGAGCATTCTTAATACCCTTATTTACTTTTCCTACTAACCCACAGGCAGATCTGATGAAGCTTTAGTGAAAGGGCTGGATCTAGGACCACAACCCCTAGGAAGTATAACAGATAGATATTTATCTTTAAATAAGGAAATCCTTTTCTCAAGGGACCCCCATCCTCGATTCCACCAAGGCTAGGCTTCTGTATTATACTCTCATATTTGATTAATGGTAGGTCCTGTGTTCCACAATATTCAAATGTTTCTTTCCCCTTCCTCTCCCCAATTACTAAGCCCCCCCCCAGTTTTAACATGTTCACACTCACTTCCAGGAACTTTATTTTTTTATTTTTAATCCGTTTACCCTCGGAATCCCCATCTTGGTCCCTTCACTTACATTTTATGACTTTAATTCAATGTAATCTAGGCTAGGGACGTAAGGCTCTGGTTCCACTCACAGCCAAGATTAAATACGTTTCAGATTTAACTGGTTTAAATGGTACAACTTGGTGGCAAGCGCTTAAGCCCCCTAGAGCTGGTTTAACTCAGCTTTGGCTTTACTAACCTCCAAAACCGGTTTAGTCCCTTTAGCTGACTGTGAGCAAGCACATGCAGCCTCTCTTGCCCAGGAACTGTTTTTCCTATGGTATTCACCTCTGGCAAAGTTCATCACAGCCACTTTTCTCAATTACAGTACTTCCTGGCAAACTAGCAATACGGCTAGGTTCCCAATTGTTATGCGTTAAGAGAACTACAACCCCTACTTAATCTGGACTTAAACTATTAACCCGCCTCTGCTCTTTGTACACACACAGTGACATTGGCATTTTACCAGGACAAACCATGGGACAATTGTTTTGAAAGCAACAAGATAATCAATGTTTTTTAAAACGAGTTTAAATTGTTGCTGGCCACATTTTTCAACTGACTGTGGTTCTCTTTACTAACTTCATAGTCCGGAGATGATGGAAAATTTGAGGCTTTACAGGCTTTTAATGGGATTTTTCACTTTTGATTCACATAACAGATTCCATTGCTATCAGCATGCCTTATTAGCACCACTTTTTATCTATTTTTTTCAGCATTTTTATCTCCAAGAATACAAATAAAAAACAGAAAAAAGCCTGCGCACTAAGACACTACCCCTGGCCAATCAATCACTTTCAACCACGCCCCCTACACCCTTCTCTCCCCCTGAACATGCCCATGCTCCCACATCACTCTCACCTACCCTTTGCCCAACTCTGTTGGTTGATTCATACACACCCTCAGATCTTAGGGCAGGCCCTTCCCACCAAGATCCTGGTTCACAACGATCCCCTTTACTGTACTCTCCATGTATTAGATGTAAACAAAAAGCTACAATAATGATACCATTTGCACACAAAACCCTACCGTAACCACAACTAAAGTGTTCCACCATAATTGTGCTATTAATGTCCTTGGAAACAGTATACTCCACATTTTAAAAAAACATTATGTCTATTGCTGGTTCACGAGTTGTCTGCTTTGGCTTGTGATCTGTTAGACCCTTTTATTAACTACACCAGGCTATTTCTTAAGATTTGTTCATGAATGTATTTAATATCAGTTTATGCTTGAATTGAAATATGGTTGCAAGAAACTGTTTTATTTCACGTTAAATTCCGTTTTTGGACACTGGTTGTTTCCTAATTTTGCTAATATCTATACAGGAGTACAAATGTATAACAATGAATATTAAGATTAAAAAGAATTAAAAATAGTGAAAAGGATATAGTTTGGTTTTAAAACCTTAAAGTTCTTACTGGGGCAAGTCCAGCCTTCAAATAAATAAAAAGATCCTCCCGTTTTTGGCTGTGACATGCCCACTTTGACATCACACAATCTGAATATGAATCACTGTATTGGATATAAAAGTGCCAGCACTACTGGATGCAACAACACAGTCCTCATCTGCCTGGTTCAATAAAGATGATAAAGACGATCTACTGAGATGACTTGCGTTCTTCTTACTCACCTCGATTGAGGTCATTTACTCACCAAACTGAAACTTTGATATTGGTGCACTTTTTTTCTTATTTTTCTCCGTACCTGATTAGAAAAAACGTCTATTACTGGAAACGAGGCTTCCTAGACTGAGGATAACAAGCTGAACCTAAGTTTTTTCAGTCATTTTTGTTCCTTGGAAGAGAAAGGAGAAGCATCAAAAGGCTGATAGGGAGCCAGACAACACTGTTTCTTTATGTGCATGTTGGCCTAGGTTGGAAAATATCAGAAGAGAAGAGGTGCCTCCACAACCAGCTCCAATGACCAACTGAATGGCCAAGGCTTCTGACAAGACCCTATTGAATGCTGGCATGTCATCTTTCACCATTCACATTCGCTTGAGCTGAGTTAGACAAGACATCAGATGGGTCTGGACAAACTAGGCAAGCAGTGGCTTCTGACTTCCATTCAAGATTGTTGGAAGGGAAGGGAAGAACAGAACTTCCCAAAACGGCAAGGAGGAGATCTTAGCAGACTGGATTTGGGTCACAACTGCCCACTTGTATCAGCCCATACAGTTGACAAAGCCAAGACCAGGCCCAAAGCCAAGCATAAGACTGCTGTAAATTTGTGTCAGCCAAGACCTCTTGGGTCACAGACATCCTCACAGGCTGACCTGCAGAACCTAGTCAGGTTAACGGAGGATCTCATGGATTTCATGAGATCTAGGGAGCTACTTCATGGGCAGGACCCTTGTTCAAGGAACTTCTACTAAATGAACGAGAGCTCTTTCACATTAGAAGTCTTCTGATTCCTACTACTACTAGGGTCATATGGCAACTCTGAGATGGATGACACTCTTGTCTTAGCTTCACCATCTGAGGATTTTTCCTTTGGAGAGACTGTACACAGGATGAGAGTGCCTTTAAATTGATAAACTCAGGATTGCCTTCAATCTAAGAAAAGAGTGAGAGAATTTCTTTGCCTTCCCGAGCAAACACTCTTGGCAATTCTTCCACCCTTACAGGTAGCGGATGATATCAGTCAAGACACATCCCAGCAGCCTGATTCCCAGCCCCCTAGCCCAGGAAACCTGACCCTTTTTACAGGATCCTAGAGTCTAACAAGTATATTTGGCACTCCAGTAGTAGACCCTGTGGTGGTCTCCTCTGAGTCCAAGGGAGCCAAGGGCAAAAACTCTAATAAGAGTCCTTTGCAGAGTGACATGAAGGGTAGAACCCTTGACAGATTTTTGGGGAAAAATTCTCCCTCAGCTACACTAGCCATGAGCTTTAAATTGCCAGTTTCAAATTCCCTCCTGGAACAACTGAAACAGAAAATGGAGGAGATACAGGGCAAGGCACTCGTAAAAGTGCTGATAGAACTTTACAACACCATTTCCCAGGTTGCTGACACTTTACAACATGGCTTTGATGCTCTAGAAGCATCAAACAGAGCAGCTCATCAGAGTTAGTAATCAGAAGACATGCTGGACTTATACAGCAGTCTTATCCCAACCATATCAAAGCTGAAATCATTGATGCCACTTAGGAAAGGATTTCCTCTTTGGACTCAATGCTCATAGCATTTTTAAATACCGGAAGAGAAGGCTATGCAAACTGACAAAGACATTTTTCTGGTCCTGCATCATACTTTAGCTGAAATAACCCAACTAAGTGCTGCTCCTTTCTTGCCTCCCAATCAAAATTAAAAAAACAGAAAGACCCAAAGGGATAGGCAGCAAAGAAGGTGGCAAGCAGACCCTAAAAGAAGCTTACTGAGTCCCAAACCCAGGGATCCAGCAAGGAAAAGCCACAACTCAGACAAGCACCCCCTACATCCCCACCCAACTCCACCTCACCACAACAACCCTACAAAGCTAGGGGGTAGCCTCTCCTGCTTCCTAAATCATTGGCAAACCATCATTCAAGACAGGTGGTTCCTAGAAATAATCAAAACTGGGTACAAAACACAATACGCTTCTATTCCAAGGTTCTCAGGCATTCTACCAGAGCCAATGCAGCTACCACTGCCTTTATCAGGGGAGTGGTTACCCAGTCTATTATGGAGGCAGCTGAATGGTCCTCAGTACATACATTCCCCAAACATTGCAATCTGTCCTCTGCGTCTAGGGCTACAGCTGGCTTTGTCTCAGCAGTCCTGCAAGTACTTATCTCCCTGGTATAAGATACTTTTTTTAAACAAGAAACATCTTTATTAAATTATCATTTAGGACATAGGCAATCATACATTTATATAAATGAAAACAAACCATATGGACGTATTTTAGTTGCAAACATTAAACATCACTTATAATCTATCCAGTCATTATCAGTCAAACATTACAAAGTTCAATCAAATCCCACTTTCTTTTACATCTCATTCCTCCTCCAAAACATTATTCTGCAGGTACTGTTCACATAATTCCCATTTTTCTATGTAATTTGCTTCTATCCTTTTCAAAAGATCCCATTTCCAGTTGCTTTACCTCTGTTATTGTATTCACTGCTACTTGTACTGCTGGTTTAGACTTTAATTTGCATTTTCTAGTAATTGCTTTTTTGGCAGCCACCATAATTAGACTCAGCATGGCCTTACTACGTCTAGGCAATTACGAGTCTGTATCATAGCTCAAAAAATCATTTCCTTAGTTAGACCAATGTAGTCACCTAGTTTTTCTGACAGAGTAGTCTGCAGGGAATTTAAAAAAATCTGCCAACTAATTATAGTCCCCAAAAAATGTTCTCAATTGCCTCTTTCTTCCCCATCACATTCCCAACATCTGCTATCTACAGAGGAAAAAAATTATTTGGAGTCTACTTGAGGTATAAAAATACCTATGTAAACACTTGCAAGCAAAGATCCTAAATCTTTTAGACTTTCTTGCATATTTTGCAGACATACATATATCCCCCCATTGTTTCTTTGTGAGCATGGCTTCAGATGATTCACACCTTTTATGAAGGTCTTGCACAATTTATGGGACATAAGAGAGGTATCTTGGACACCCTCATGAAAATTAGAACTTGCAGCCAAATGAACTTTAATGGTAGAGGCCGATAGACCCGATTGAAACAGATCGGCCAGATAGTCTAGTATTATCAACACTGGTGCTTAAAATGGGTCTATTTGTTTATCTTTCAGCCAACAGGTAAATCTTTTCCACTTGCTCAGATAAGTAATTCTAGTGGAGGACTTATGAGAAGCAATGAGAATATCATGTACTGGTAAAGAAAGATCATTCTGCCTGGCAATCAAGGGAATTGGAGTAGCCAAGCCGTTAGCTTCAGGCTGTTCAGGTTGGGATGAATAAGGTTCTGTGGATGTGAGATCAATGCTGGGATTGGATGGAGGATCCATGGTCGATCTAGTAGGTGAGGTCAAAGGAATGGGAACTAAATCTGTCGTGGCCAATATGGTGCTATGAGGATTACCTTGCTCTTCAACCGCCGGGCTTTCTTCAGAAACTGGGGAATAAGAGGAAAGGGCAGAAATGCGTAGAGAAGACCCAAGGACCAATCGTGGACTAGAGCATCCCTGGGTGACTGTCCCGGAGGGGGAATCAGGGCGAAGTAGTTGCTGCATTTGTAGTTGGCTGGGGATGCAAAGAGGTCGCAGCAAGGATGGCCCCAGCAGTGGAAGATCTCCATCGCTATCAAGGGATTCAGGGACCACTTGTGAGGCTGCAGAATGCACCTGCTGAGTCTGTCTGCTATCACGTTGGAACTCCCGGGAATGTGCATTGCTAGAAGAAAATGGTTGGTAGCCATCGCCCACTGCCATATCCTCATGGCCTCTCGACAAAGGGGGTAAGATTTGGTTCCACCTTGCTTGTTGATGTACCAGACCACCGCCATGTTGTCTGAATCGCAATTGTCTCAGGCGGCAGCAGGGGATGGAATGCTTGCAACGCCAGAAGCACCGCCCTCAGCTCTAGAACATTTATATGCAGATGGGCCTCCGGTTGGGACCAAGTGCCTTGGACTGTCTGTCCCTGACATAGCCCCCCCACCCCATCAGGGAGGCGTCCTTGGTCACTGTGGCCTTGGGTTGCAGGGGGAAAAGGGGCGAGACCATTGAGAGAGATTGTGCGTCATCCACCAATTTAAATCCTGTTTACACCTGTGGGTTACTTGAATCATGGCTGAAAGAGGATGCTGAAAAGGATACCACTGGGTGATCAGTAGCCATTGTAGAAGCCTCATGTGAAACCTGGCCAGGGGAACAATGGTGATGGAGGCTGTCATGGAACCCAACATCTGTAGAACTGAGTGAGCCGTGGATTTTTCCTTTGAAAGGATTGGAATTAGTTGTTGCTTTATCCTTAAAATTCTGTGCTCTGGAATAGCAGCTCTGCAGTTTTTTGTGTCCCAGATAACCCTTATGAATTCTGTCGACTGAGATGGGGTGAGATTGGATTTCTGCCAGTT
Source organism: Protopterus annectens (assembly GCF_019279795.1). Lineage (NCBI taxonomy): Eukaryota > Metazoa > Chordata > Ceratodontiformes > Protopteridae > Protopterus > Protopterus annectens. The sequence continues at coordinate 1,612,548,237 of NC_056743.1, read as the reverse complement.
TATGGTTATGCTTAGCCTTTGAGCAATGAGGAGAGAGTATGCCAGGGCTTTTTCCAGTAGATGTCTGGTGGGGGTGGAAATGAGCCAGTCGTCTAGGTACGGAAACACCTGGAATCCTTGAAGTCGCAAGTGAGCTGTGACAACTGCCATGCACTTTGTGAACACTCTGGGGGCTGTAGAGAGTCTGAAGGACAGTACTCTGAACTGGTAGTGACTGGCTCCCACACGGAAGTGCAGAAATCTTCTTGATGGCCTGTCCACATTTATGAGGTAGTACGCATCTTGAAGATCTATAGAGCACATCCAGTTGTCTTCTTCCAAAACCGGGAGGATAGACTGTATAGTGACCATCTGGAATTTTTGTACTCTCACTAACTTGTTCAATACACTGAGGTCCAAAATTGGTCTCCAGTCCTCGGTTTTCTTTGGCACCAAAAATAGTCTCAAGTAGAATCCGGATCCTATCTGGTCTAGAGGGACTATTTGGATGACTCATTTTCTTAGCAGCTTTTCTATCTCTAGTGCTGCTTCTTCCCTTTGACTAGGTGGAACATCGGGAAGATTTTTTGAAGGGACGGGACAAAGATCGAAGGGGATATGATAACCTCTGGTTATGATCCTTTGTACCCAAGAATCAGTGGTGATGGTTAACCAGGCAGAAGGATACAAGGAGAAACGTCCCCCAACCACCTCCAGAGGAAAGGAGTTGGGCCGCTCTTCAGGTGCGCTGGTAGGACTGACCAGGGAAAGAATCCCTGGAACCCTGGTTACGCGGTCCCCCTCTGCCCCGAAAGGAGTGTCTTCCCTGTGAGTTTCCCCATCTGCCTCTGGGGGAAAACTCGGCCTGTGTGTCACGGAAAGGACTCTAAGATTTCTTGAACCATATCTTCCCACTCTTTTGGTTTCGGGAGAAAGCATGTTGAGGGGAAGAATAACGGACACCTACGTCAGAAAGGGTCTTACCGTCTTGTTCACATCTGGCCAGTGTGCTTTTAACTTTGGGCCCACACAAAGAGGAGGGCTCAATGGGGGCATTAATAAAGGAAGACTTAAAAGGTTCTGCGAAGTTGCACAAGCGCATCCAGGCGTGTCATCTCAAGACCGCAGCTGAACCTGCCGCTCTAGCTGCTCCTTCTGATACATGAGATATCAATTGCATAGAGGAGTTAGATACAGACTCAATGGTGGCCAACTGAGAGGCCACTTTGTCATGGACCTCATCAGACACTGCACCAGCCAAGGTTTCAGAGAGCTCAGAAACCAGATCCCTTTGAAGCCTGGCAAAATGTGCCATATAATTCAGGGACCTGATAGCAAAGGTCGTGGAAGCAAAAGTGCGCTTCCCTATTCTGTCCAGGGCCCGGGACTCTCTGTTAGGCGGATGGATGGTCTGGCTTTCTTCTTCTGCCAGATCCTTTTTCGTTGTGGCCGCCACCACCAAAGCATCTACAGGAAGACTTTGGACCAATGGGGATCTGAAGCAGGAGGGGACAAGATCTTATCAGGCCTCCCGGGAGTAGCTTCAACAGTATCAGGGGCCTTCCAAGCACACTGCACAGGTGGAGTAACCCAGGAGGTAGGAGGCCGGGTGCGAAAAGCTTCAGGAACACAGATTTCTTAGGGGTTGGATTAGAGGGCTGCCAGTCACCTTTCTGCTTAAGGATTTCAAGGATATCGCCAAAGGATACCTCAGAGGGTGACCGAGGGGATCCTTCCCCCTCATCGAAATCTGTCTCTTCAGTGACAGACTCTTCTGTGGAGTCCATGTGCTTCCTCTTACATGAACTTTTCTGGTGGACCTCCTCATCAGGAGAAGCTGGGGAAAACAACAGAAAAGGGGGTTCCTAAGGGAATATGTCCTGTGGCCCTTGCACCTGGTGTCTGCTAGGTGTGACTTGTGAAACCAGTGTACCATAGGAGGGCAAAGGTATAGACAGTCCGGTATCACCAGCAGCAGCGAAAGCCTTCTCCATCAGTTGGAAGGCTGGTCCACCTGGAGAGGAGTGTATGTCAAGGACAGGGGGCACTCCTCCCCTAAGTGGCTCAGCCTGCCGACTCAGAGTCCCTGGATGGCTGTAGAGCAGCAAGCTATGCGTATCACAGCTGACATCCTGGGTCATAGCAAAACTTTCCTGATATGATGGCAACTGCAGTTCCTTAGTGAGATCCATAAAGGGAACCGCAGAAGGGGAAGACTGTACTATATCCATGGACTTCAAAGGCAATGAAAGAGGAGAATAAGAAGGTATCTTTGGAGATGGGTGATCACCTCCCAAGGAAGGATAGTTCCTGGGGGGTGGAATTCCTCTGGCCAAGAACGCCTGGTCCACAAGACGCAACACATCATGTTCATAAAGACTTCTAGTGGACCTCACAGAGACTGACGGAGAAACAGGCCTGTCCACAAAAGAGGCAGAATCGGTGCCCATCTCATCCGATCGCACCAAGGACAATGGTGCCGAGAAAGACTGAACTACTGTAGTCTGCACCAAAGAAGTCATTGGTGCCAATGTCACTGTATGCACTGGCACATGGGTCGGTGTCGAAGTGGTTGTCGGTGCCGAAACTGGAACCGACAAAACTGGAGTCAGTAATAAAGGCCTCGGTCCAGAGGAAGATCTCCGAGCCGATGCGGTCAAGGTCTGCGCCGACTGAACGGTCAGTGCCGATACAGTGGTAAAGGTCTGAACCGAGGAGCCCCTCAGTGGCAATATGTAGAAGGTTGCAGGAGAGGATGGAGCCGAACTCACTAATGGAGCCAAAGGCCTCGGTGCCGAAGGTCTGGGCACCGAAAGCACTGGGGCTGACTGAGAGAGCTCCGGAGCTGAAATTTTAGCCTTTTTAGATTTTGGTTGTTGAGAGTCCCCAGCCGGGGACGAAGGCAAGGATTTAGCCTTAGTAGAAACATCCATTTTCTTATGGGCTTTAGGAGGGGTTGAGACCTCTGACCCAGAAATAGCCTCTGAAAAGGGAGATTTTTAGAAGTCCCTTCAGTATCAGCTTATTTTTCCTTTCTAACAAAGATCTATTAGAAAAGTTTTCACATATAGTACAAGGTGGTTCAACAGATAAATGGGAAGCTCCCAAACAATACACACAAAGAGTGTGCATCAGAAGTAGGCAGTTTGTGTCCACAATCAGAACACCACTTAAACCCCGGACTACCCTTTTTATCTGCCATATTAACAAATAGAAAAGTACCAACAATGGTACAAGAGAGTACCCGAAGGTATGAAAAAGAAAAGGAAAGGGATTACCAACAATGGTAAGGAGAAATTACCTCGCAGTAAAAAGGGTAAGTAAAGGACAGGAAAAAACCTGAGGAAATTATGAACACTAGATGCGATAGGGTAAGGGACAATAAAATATCAACTTTTCTGACAGAAAAGTAATTTGTAAAGCAATTAAACAACAATTGCCTGTACTTAGCTCAAGAGAAGTAGCTTGACACGACTGGATGGCAATGTGACAAACGAAATCTGAGGTAACAGGGAGAGGGGAATTGTGGGTAAGAGTTTAGCTCGAGAATTTGAAGCTGATGCGAGCTTGGAAAATGGCCGGTTCAGTTCCGAGCTCAGAACTGATACCCACACGTAAGTAATGAACGAGGATTAACAATATCAGCTCAGAGCTTCCAATTTCTCAGCTTTTATATTCTCGTTTGTTTAGTCTCTTCCTTCGTATGCTTAGCTGCCACAACAGAATCCTTTTTAATGCATACTCCTAAGAACTTAATTTTAGAATGTCCCCATAAATATGGGTACTGCTGAACCAATTTGTGTGTGGGTACATAATTTACAGCTATTGCCTTTTTTTACCTTCATTAATTTTGTATCCCAAAAAGACTGGAAACTGTCTCAAAAATTTCCACAACACTAAATGTCCTTTTCTGGTTTTATCAGGTAAAAAAATATCATCTGCAAATAACGCCAACTTTTCTTGACTACCATACCAATTATATCCTTGAATTTCTGAGTCCTTTATTTTATTTGCCAATGGTGCTAAATATAACACAAATAATAAAGGGGAAAGAGGACATCTCTGCCTGGTTCCTCTCCTCAAACAGAACTTATCACAGAGGAACCCACCCACTTTAATTTTTACTTCTATCCCTCATATATCCTCCTAATCAACCTTATAATTTTATCAGGGAGCACAAATGCTTCCATTACCTGCTCAAATTCCCAGCTTACTCTGTTGAATGCTTTCTCTGCAACAAGGCCCAAGAACAACAGTGGTAATTTCTTATATTCTGTTTCCCTCAGGATCATGATTCTTCTATTAATGTTGTCAAATGCTTGCCGCCCCTCCCCAAAATCACACTGATACATATCTATCAATTTCTGCATCACTGTTGCCATTTGCTTTAGCTATTACTGACATAAACACTTCATAATCATGATTTGGAATTCAAATTGTCCTATACAAAGCTGAATCTGATGGGTCTTTACCATCTTTAGTTTTTACAGCCAATATAGCTTTCTTCCAGGATGTTGATGCTTCCCCTCCTTTTAAAATAGTGTTAAGCAAAACCTTCCACATCTTTATCAGTTTTTCCCCTCCTATACCATCTATTCCTAGGGACATTCCTGCAGACTGGTTATAGATCAACATTTTTATCTCATCTCCTCCTACCCTATTAGTAATTAAGCCTCATCTACCTCTATTTGGCATATTTAATTCTTCTATAAACATTTCCATTTATACCTTTTCTTGATTTCCTTATTTCTCAGCTTTATACAGATTTCTGTAAAATTATCTTTCTTGTTATACACTCCCTAAGCTTGGCGACAAACCTTTCTACTTTCTGCTGCCTGAGTCATTGTTTTAAATTTTTTGTGCTCTTGGGTTATCAAAAAACAGTTGCTTAACAGCAATCTTTCTAAACTCATGCATATTATTGAGATAATCCATTATTTTCTGTTTAGCAATTGATCCTCTTCTTGTTCTGTGACATTCCCCTATTCTGCAATATTTTAACCTTTTTCAGTTCCTCTAAATAATTCTTACTTTTTAGCAATATCACTCTTTCTTTTATTGTTTGTGTCTTTTGGCTTAGGGGTCGCCACAGCGGAACTCCGATCCACTAACGTTTGGTAGTGGGTTTTTACGTGCCAAGTTACCAGCTCTGACGCACAACCTTCAACGAAGGCACGCCCATTCACACATGCCTCCACACAGAAGACGCTCTAGCTGAGAATCGAACATGACAACGTTTGCTGTGAGACGACAACGCTACTGCAGCACCATCCACCCTATTTTAAAGTGTACTTAATTTTATCCTACTCCCTAGCTATATTATTAAAAAAGATTTCTATCTTCCGTAATAACTGCCGAATAATTTCCACTACCCAATCCTTAAATTCCTCTCTGTTTAGCAGACAGATGGGAAAGCTCCAGTGTCTCACTTTTATTTCATTGTCATGCATTTTTATTTCAGTTAATATTAGCGTGTGATCTGAAATAGTTATTGGATGTATATCGAAATTTTCATTTAAATGCATATCTGCCTCTGAACTGAAAGTTCTGTCTAATCTAGTCCAATTTTGTACCTCGATGAAGAATATGTAAATTCACTCCAATCTCCAACTACTGAATTCACATCTTCCATGTGAAATATTTGAATATTTCTTTCAAAAATCTACCCTCTTTTGTTATATTTTCCCTTCTGGGCCCCCAGATACATCTTCACTGCTACAAATCAAATTCCATTCCCCGCCTATAAGTAATATTCCCTGCTGAAAGCTAATCATTTCTCCCAGAATTTCCTTAAGTTCTATTATAGCAGTTTTACGTGGAATATAAATACATGCTAGTGTAACCCTCCACCCCTGCCAGTAGCCCTTTAGTACTACAAATACACTATTATCTTTTTTTCTTCCTCTATCACCAATCATTGCAATTAATGTAAGTACATCCCATTTTCCTTAGTCCCAGATATTTTGTTGATTAATCATTCTGAAATTCTTTCTTTATCAAATTTACATGCTTATTTCTCTGCAAATGTGTTTCCTGTAGCATAGTTATTTGCACTTTACATTTTTAATATAATTCACTACTCTTTCTTTTTTATATACATATAGGAGACTATTTATATTTAAAGTTAATATAGAAAGTGTTGTCATTATGTTAAGAAGTTATTATTCCTACCTGTTATGTGTAACAGCTTTTTTAAAAAGTGTTGCTTTAGCGTTTGTGTTATATGTATACACTAATGTCTGGCAGGTTGAGCTTCTATACAGTTGTTTCTTGTCATATCCATTTGAACCTATGTCACATCTTACAAAACTTTTTGTTTTAGTGAAAACACTCAAACAATAAAACAAATATATCCCTGGAACACTCCCTAAACCTGTTAACTTAACACTATGTTCATCTTCAAATACTGAAGTTTGACCTTCCTAATAGGAACTGTCCCAGACTGATAGCCACACTCATATATTGGGATTAACCTACAACGAAGGTTATCTATGCTAAGACACATGGTACAGACTGTGCTTCTAAGTATGGTCTGATTTTGTCTTATCTTTACTCCTCTCCAAGATTAGAAAAAACACTTGAATGCTTTCAGAAAACATTATCTCCTAGCCACTTAAAGAAAGAATTATTCTGTTTGAATTGCCCGTTATAAGATTGTCCCCGTAGAGATATGAGAACCAGATACGCAGCTGCCTCTATTTGAAGCAATCATTTATTTGCGGGAGGAGAACTTTTTGCTATATTTAGCATCTGTTTTTACTTGCTAGCTTCCCTTAAAACGTAGTATATCAAGGCAAGAACCCTAATCCAATCATTCCCCTATGTAACAATAAGAAAAACACAAAATTTCCATGCATCATCCTCTTTTTACCACATTGTTCTTGTTTTCACAGTGCAGTGCCTACAAGTCTTGATACTGAACAAGGAGAAAAGACAGAAAGAAAGAAAAAACGGGGGCACCTGTTCACTTTAGTATCCTTATTACAATTGAAAATAACTGAGAAAACTTTACTTTATTGCATGCAGGTTATGTCATGCATTCTAAAAATACTACCGTTAAGAACAAAATTTTGTTTTACTTACTGTTAACTCTTTCCTTCCTCTTCCCCCCTCCTAAATATTCTTCCAAACATTAATGACATGAAGTACGGCATATGCTTTGGAGTCTCCTACAACTTTAACAAAGTCAAAGTTAAGTCCAATATTTCCAGGTTTCCTTGTTCTGTCATGTTTCACAAACATAATTAATGCTTTGTAATCACACATTTATCTATCAACTTCCAGGCTGCTGATTTTTTTCCTATTGATCTTCACCTCCCAAATCCACCTTCTGCTTCATTTCCAACATACTCCCGGTTCTTCTAGTCAACTGTTGTACTTTTGTTGTCTGTCAAAGATTTTCCTTTGAAACACCAGAAAAGGTTTCATTTGAAGTCTCTCTATGAGGTGCAGGCTATCTGCTCAAAAGAATTTGTGTAAATATGCTCATCCAGAGGTTCCTGGACTTTAACACAAATGCTCTGGAACAGACAGTCTGCACTCCCACTAGGGGGTCTCATGCTCTGGATACAGTATTAACCAACATGGGGGGGGGGTCACTGTACTGCTCCATGCATGAGGCTCTTCCTGATTAGGTCAACCACAGATCAGTCTCATTTGAAGTAACTACTGAAATTGCACCCTCACAGGAACAAACATTAGAAAAAAACTTCACCAAAGCTAACTACAACCTACTAACTGATGCTATAAAAAGCTTCATACCACCTTCAAAAACAGATATCAATGATCACTATGCAAAAGTGTACACAAATGCCCTGTACAAACACTTAAGCAACTGCATAAACTCTGCTGTATCTGACTGGATCAAAATCAGGTCTTCCTGTAAAAACAAGGCACCATGGTGGGCCTCAAATATAAACAGATTATATAGTAAGAGGAAGAAACTGTTGCTCAAAAGCAAGTGAGATATCACTCCACATAGTAAGAGTTCCTTCCTAAGCTTAAAGAAAAAAATCAGAAATTTTGTAAAGTCTTCTAAAGCAAATTATGAAACTAAAATCGCATTCATAGCCAAGTATAATCATAAGGCATTCTTTAACTACATCCGAAGTATAAAAGAGAATGCCTAGCTATGTGCCGAACTGGCTGTAGATGGAATCACTCATACTACACCACAACACAGACAACCTGCTAGCTAACAGATTCAGCACAATCTTCACCCCCCATCCTCACCAACCATATCCCAAAGCATACCTGGCACCAGCCCTCTGCCTAGTATCTCTACAGAAGAGGTAATCTCTGCTCTCGACAAGGCCAGAAACATGGCCTCAATGGGACCAGATAATATCCCAGGTTCTTTACTAAACAATCTAAAACAAGACTTAGTGGATCCACTTGGCACTCTCTCTAATCACAGCTTGAGAACTGGCTATGTTCCTGCAGAATGGAGAACAGCAATAGTAATCTTCCTGCACAAAGGAGAGCCATCTACTGACTCTGAACTATAGACCCACAAATCTAACCAGCCTCAGCTGCAAGGCCACTGAAAGAATCATCATGGACCTTATCAACAAGGACACAGGTAACCTCCAAATGCTGGACCCAACCCGGTTTGGCTTTAAGGGTAGATCATGCTTATTAAAACTGGATGACTTCTTTAAGAATGTTACCAAACCCAGACAGTGCACTCAGCCTCTCTCAACCTTGATAAGGCTTTTGACACAATTCCCCACTCTGGCATTGTTGAGAAACTCTTCCAGCTAGGGATTAACCCTTATATGTTACTACATGTGTAGAAAACTGGATCACAGACAGAACAAACACTGTCAAAATTGGTGATTCCACCTCCACCAGTATACCTGTTACCAGTGGAATATCACAGGGGTCTGGGATGAGCCCATTACTGTTTGGCATCTACTTGTCAGAAGTCCAGACCAAAGTAGATGGCCACTGGCTCAACAAGTTTGCTGATGATTGCAAACTAGGAGCAATCATTGAGTCCCCCAACAATGTCAACATATTACAAGAAGGGCTAACGCAAACAAATGATTGGTGCCAAAGTCATGGCCTAAAACTAAATGCAAAAATACATTATTCCCTTTGACAAAAAGAAATTCCTACAAATTACAATATTGACAGCACCCCCCCACCACCACCACCCAAGTTCCAACCCAGTGGTGCGAGACTTGGGAACACAGGTTAATAATCTGAACTTCGACCACCAAGTTTCCACAATGGTAAGGAAAGCCTTCTATGTAGTGCACCTTATAAGCAAGGGCATAGCAACCAGGTCAAGGGATGTTATAAATCCATTGTACTCAAGCCTCATCAAACTACTAATAAGAGTATACTGCACTCTTTTGCATGTACCTCACCAGACACCTGCAGCAGCAGGAGACATCTCAGAGGTTTCTACCTAAAAAATACAGGGACTCCAAACCATGACCTGGGTGGACAGGCTGAAAGGCCTATCGCTTTACTCTGTATCTTATAGGCTGTTGAGAGGTGACTTGTGCCTGGCCTTTAGGGCAACCTCTGACCCTGCCCTAATGGAAATGCACATCCACAAGTCAAATGGCAAAAGAGTCACTCACTCTAGGGATCTCAACCTTGCTTGTGACATTAACAGAACAAGCTGGAGAGACCGAAATGTCTCCCAGAAACTGCTGCTTCTCTGGAATAGACTTTCTTTTCACATAAAACAGAGCTCCTCACGGATCCTTTTCAAATGCATCCTAGATAACTGGATAAGTGACCGCAAATTCATCCCAGGGATGGAACTTATGTCCATCATGGACAGGGGAAGCCGGTGTTGATCACAAACCCGCTCTGTTCATAAATTCATTCTGTGAACTACCCAAAAAGAACAAATGGGGATACTTGGGATTAACATGCCTAGGCTTGTAAAGTTTCTAGGGCTGCAAGCCTAGTAACCTCCTATGAACCTATTTTATTAGCAGAAGAACAAGAAGCATAATCTCCCTCTGTCTGACAACTCTTTATCCATTGACATCTTAACATTGGTATCCACTAGGCCAAGCGGAGGTGAAGAAATCTCTGCTATTCGGGCTGGCCAAGGACTACAAGGGTAAGAAATCTTAAGTGTTATGAGTGCAACAGTGAAGGCAAGCATGTACATTTAAGGTACTTTATGGTACTTTCCTTCAATGTCCCTCACCATCACTGCAAATAATGCATGGAAAAATAATGCAAGCTAGAAATTTGCAAGGAAGGGAAGGCAATAAAGGAACTTTCTTTGAGATGATCATCATGCAGGCAAAAGGAAAACATCCACTCTTTCACACTGACATTAAGGTGTCAGATTAGAAAACTATTTGTATACTAATGTGCTTCATCCTGCAGACAAGGGCTAGATTCTATCAGTCTTCATGTGCCTACTGTGTAACTCTAAAAAGTCATCTAATCAGACAGTACTTTTGGGTTGCCCCTAAAACAGATTTGTATCTAGTGTGTTTATACAGCTGCATGCATAAACAAAGTTAGCTTGTAGTGCACTGGTAGTTATGCATGATGTGAGTGTAATGTAATGATGGGATGGCAGGGTTAAAACTAGAAGACATTTGCAAAATGGACAGATCATGTACAGTGGAGGTATATATATATATATATGTGTGTGTGTGTGTGTGTGTGTGTGTGTGTGTGTGTGTGTATATAATATATATATATGTGTGTGTGTGTGTGTGTGTGTGTGTGTGTGTGTGTGTGTGTGTGTGTGTGTGTGTGTATCTATATATATATTTTTTTTTTTTTACTAAGAAAGATCAACTGGGATAGTTCGTTTTCAGCACTGACTCAGAGAGAAAAGCTCCAGTAGCAATACATCTCAATTAAAACAAAGTAACAATTTAGACATTCTACATATGACAGGCATAGTACATCATAAAAGTAGTAATTTCATATTTTGTATATAAAGGTCATTTTGTTATTCTTACTCTCAGATATTAGAGTAAAGTGCATGCCAATGAATCATGGCCATACTGCACTCTGCTGTTTCCCCTGATAACATATTTGCTCTGTATTATGAAAGCCACCTGATGCTAGGGTGCTTCACAATAATGATATGTATATATGCGTATATTGCACCAAATGATGTTTGCAGCATATCAGGTCACTATTTCTCATTATCGGGCATCAGGGAATAGAGTATGTCAAAAAATCAAGACAGTACTGACGTATGTTACGTCCCCATGATCATCTATTTTTAAAAGCTTGTATGTCAAAAAATCAAGACAGTAATGACATATGTTACGTCTCCATGATCATCTAGTTTTAAAAGCTTGTATGTCAAAACATCAAGACAGTAATGACATATATTACGCCCCCATGATCATCTAGTTTTAAAAGCACATTTGCATGAAAGAATTAAGAATATCTACAGATGTGAAGGTGTTCCAGAATACTGCAAACTCTTGTAAAATAAAAGTGAGATATTTACCTTACCTATATTTTGGCTGTTACTTCTCACTATTAGCTCAGCCGTGGTAGTACAGCGGTAGCGTTGTTGCCTCACAGCAAGAGGTTCTCCTGTTCGATTCATGGCTGGAGTGCCTCCTGCGTGGAGTCTGCATGTCCTCCCCGTGCTGGAGTGGCCTCCGAAAGACATGCGTGAATGGGCGTGCCTTCGCTGAAGGTTGGATGTCAGGCTGGCAACTCGGCACCATAAAAAAAAAAAAAGAATCTACTGCCAATCTTTAGTGGACCGGAGTTCCGCTGTGGCGATACCTAACCAAGAAAAGCCGAAAAGGCAAACAAAACTTCTCACTATTAGCTATCAGGAAACAGTGTCTGTCAACAAAATAGTACCATAATGCCTTATGTAGCATCTCCAATATCATCATCTTCCCTTACAGAATGTTATATTTATGAAGTAGCAGAAAGTATTCTAAGAATTTTGCAGTAGAACTAATACAGCCTACAGATAAATACAAAGGTGCTCCACATTATTATTACACCAACATAAGAGCACTACAACAAATGATGCAGTCATTAAAGAAATAAAATGATCGTGATGATACAAAACACTGTATTCTTCTCTTGAAAAAATAATACAGGACTTCAGTAGTTCACATTTTCATTAAGTAAACAAGTGGAAGCACTCGAAATCCACAAATAGCCACAAAAGAAATGCTGTGATTACTGAGAATGCAGGCACGAACTGGATAAAATCTTCGCTTTATTCAACACGCAAATAAAAAGCACATGAACGCCTTCAATACAACTATGCGTTTTCGTCCACACAAATCAGACTTCATCAGATGAATTGATTAATTATCTTAATTATATTTATACAACTGTTTAAAATAGCAAACCAATGAATTCTCTTGATTTCATTTTGAATACACAAATCATTTTCTAAATGGGCTCATGAATATTAATCACTACAAATACATTCTGTTCTTGTTGATTCAACAAAATTCAACTAAATTAATTACTAATTTTAAAATTATTATTAAAATCATACTAATAATTAAATTTTATTGCCTAAATAATTTAAAAACATCAATCCTAAACATTAATAAAATATGTAATATAAGATCCAATCTTTTAAGAAATAAAGTGCTTGCAAGTGCAATGTTAAAGTGATTTCTTTCTTTACTAATACAAAATGTGGGGAAACAGCTCCCTCTATTGTCTTAAAAAAATATTGCACTAATATTTTTTATCTTTACATTTTTGTAGCCCTTATCTTTAATAGTGGCAGTATAGAAAGATAGTCATTTAGCCCTGGAAATTTACCCGCTTCTAGGGTTACTTGCCACCATAATTCTTTACATTCAATTCTTTCCTCCCATGGGCCACCTCTAATATCATTCTTAATCTGCTCCAAAACTAAAAAGAAGAATCTATAACCTACACATACCTTAGAATGTTTACATAATGCATTTGTTTCTTTACCTTTAGATATATCATAGATATGTTCATATATTCTTCTTTTTAGTGTTCTCTCCATTTATCCCACATAAAAAGCTTCACATTGTCCACATAAGGCAAGGTACACTAACCCCTTCGTGTCACAGTTATAATATCCTTTGCTTCTTATCCACCTCTTCCTACTTTCCAAAAATATATCCCCCTTATTAGTAATAAATTCACACTGATTACATTTTCCACATTGGAAGGTACCTAATTTCCTTACACCATTCCTACAAGAATTGGAATTATCAATATTCTTATTTTCTAATATATTCCTTATACTTCTTGAATTCTTGTATACTACCTTAGGTATTGTTTTGGGTACATTTTCCAAGTCAGTGAGTGAGATAAATTTTCCCACTCTTTTTGAAAAATCCCTCTTATATTATTATTGGTTACATTAAATTCGAAAACTAAAGCTTGTTGAAATTCCCCTTTATTTTCCATCTCCTTATGCTCATTATGGTTGTGTATTGTATCAAGAGTATTGAGAACCCCTTTAATAGGTTTAAATTTATTATCTCTTCCCTTTTCAACCTCAGTTCTAATAACTTTAACAAATTCCCTAGGATATCCCCTGTCTATGAACATATTTTCTAGAAAATTACATTCTTTGATAAAGTCACTATCTAAACTAGTCATTCTGCTACCTCGAACATATTGTCCCTTCACTATATTCTTTTTACAATGTGCTGGATGTGCACTATTATAGTGAAGGAAAGAATTACAAAAAGTTTGTTTTCTATGTATTCTAGTTTCCAATTTATTATTATTAGACTTATAAATTTCCAAATCCAAATATTGTAAAGTCTTATAAGAGGTATTTAAGTAAATTTTAAAAAGTTAGTACTATTATTTATATAGTCTATAAATTCTTCAAATTCTTTGTTACTTCCTGTCCAAAATATGACTATATCATCTAAAAATCTGCGATATAGTTTCCAACAGGAGCTAAACTTTGAATGTAAAATAAATCTTTCTTCCCACTTTGACAATATTATATTTGCAAATGTAGGAGCACAGGCAGCTCCCATGGCCACCCCCTGAATTTGTTGAAAAAATTCACCATTAAATACTAAAAAAGTGTTCTGTAGGACCAAATCCATGAGGCCTGTGCTCGCTACCTTTTCCCTATGAGATAAATTTTTGTCTTGAAAAACTACCTCTTCAAACATTTTCATACCTACCACATATGGTATACAGGAGAAAAGATCAATAATATTGATAGTAACAAATAACAAGTTATCAGAATATAGTTCTGGTGAGATTTCTCTTAATAAATCCCAGGAGTCCTTTAAAATAATTTTATTGTTAACCCAGATATGTTTAACCTTAGTATCCACAAATTTAGCTAAGGGCAATGTTTTAGAGCCATCCGCAGATACTATAGGCCTAAGTGGGGGGTCTTCAGAATTTTTATGAATTTTTGGAATTCCAAAAATAATAGGAATTTTAGGTTTTTCTACATTCAAATAGGCATACATTTTTTTATCTATAACACCTTCATATAACATATCTTGCAATGCTATTTCAATTTTATTGTATGCCAAATACACTTCATTTTTGGAAACACAATTATATTTATTTTCATCCCTTAGTATTTGATTCATTTTTCCTTCATAATGTATTGTGTCCATAATCACAATCCCCCCACCTTTATCTGGTTTCATAACACGTATTCTGGGATTGGTAGTCATTTCATCCAGAACTATTTTCTCATCTTCACTAAGGTTAGATTGATAGTTAACTCTCTTATCAATATGTCTCACTTCTTTTTCTAACATAAGTTCAAAATGTTTTAATTGGGGGTGTATCAGGGGATTATATGTGGATCTATGTACTAATTCTTTATGATAATAGTTTGGGTTGTTCATTGTATTTTTAGAAAATATCATTTCTAAATTGATTTTTCTTAAAAACATTTTTATGTCCAAGATAGTCCTAGTTAAGTCACCCTTAACATATGGAATATATTTAAGTCCCTTACTCAGGAGGCTAAAATGTTCCTTAGTCAATGAAATGTTACTAAAATTGTATATCGAAAAACCATCATAGGTATTTCTGAATCCCTCTACCACTATATCTAGTTGAGGGGTGGATTGTCTAGGGACAGGGGTATATATATCTAATATCTCCCCCTCCCTCTCCCCCCCCTCACTTGAAAATTTTCCCTCCCATTGACTTCCTTATAGATAGTATTCTCTTCCCTAACTAATGGTGGGAACTCTAGATCATACTCAGTATCATTCCATGTATCAAATCTTTTTATACCATAATTATTTTTATTCACCCTTTTATTCAGTCCATAATCAACCCTATTAGTAAAAGGTGGTTTAGGATAACTCATGTTGTTTTCATATTCTTGTATATCTCTCTTTAATTTATTTAACTTCCTATCAATCAAACCATTGCATTTTATATCTATATCATTTCTTATTTTATAATATTTTTCTTTTTCTTCCTGAATTTCCAGGCTGCTGATTTTTTTCCTATTGATCTTCACCTCCCAAATCCACCTTCTGCTTCATTTCCAACATACTCCCGGTTCTTCTAGTCAACTGTTGTACTTTTGTTGTCTGTCAAAGATTTTCCTTTGAAACACCAGAAAAGGTTTCATTTGAAGTCTCTCTATGAGGTGCAGGCTATCTGCTCAAAAGAATTTGTGTAAATATGCTCATCCAGAGGTTCCTGGACTTTAACACAAATGCTCTGGAACAGACAGTCTGCACTCCCACTAGGGGGTCTCATGCTCTGGATACAGTATTAACCAACATGGGGGGGGGGTCACTGTACTGCTCCATGCATGAGGCTCTTCCTGATTAGGTCAACCACAGATCAGTCTCATTTGAAGTAACTACTGAAATTGCACCCTCACAGGAACAAACATTAGAAAAAAACTTCACCAAAGCTAACTACAACCTACTAACTGATGCTATAAAAGCTTCATACCACCTTCAAAAACAGATATCAATGATCACTATGCAAAAGTGTACACAAATGCCCTGTACAAACACTTAAGCAACTGCATAAACTCTGCTGTATCTGACTGGATCAAAATCAGGTCTTCCTGTAAAAACAAGGCACCATGGTGGGCCTCAAATATAAACAGATTATATAGTAAGAGGAAGAAACTGTTGCTCAAAAGCAAGTGAGATATCACTCCACATAGTAAGAGTTCCTTCCTAAGCTTAAAGAAAAAAATCAGAAATTTTGTAAAGTCTTCTAAAGCAAATTATGAAACTAAAATCGCATTCATAGCCAAGTATAATCATAAGGCATTCTTTAACTAAATCCGAAGTATAAAAGAGAATGCCTAGCTATGTGCCGAACTGGCTGTAGATGGAATCACTCATACTACACCACAACACAGACAACCTGCTAGCTAACAGATTCAGCACAATCTTCACCCCCCATCCTCACCAACCATATCCCAAAGCATACCTGGCACCAGCCCTCTGCCTAGTATCTCTACAGAAGAGGTAATCTCTGCTCTCGACAAGGCCAGAAACATGGCCTCAATGGGACCAGATAATATCCCAGGTTCTTTACTAAACAATCTAAAACAAGACTTAGTGGATCCACTTGGCACTCTCTCTAATCACAGCTTGAGAACTGGCTATGTTCCTGCAGAATGGAGAACAGCAATAGTAATCTTCCTGCACAAAGGGGAGCCATCTACTGACTCTGAACTATAGACCCACAAATCTAACCAGCCTCAGCTGCAAGGCCACTGAAAGAATCATCATGGACCTTATCAACAAGGACACAGGTAACCTCCAAATGCTGGACCCAACCCGGTTTGGCTTTAAGGGTAGATCATGCTTATTAAAACTGGATGACTTCTTTAAGAATGTTACCAAACCCAGACAGTGCACTCAGCCTCTCTCAACCTTGATAAGGCTTTTGACACAATTCCCCACTCTGGCATTGTTGAGAAACTCTTCCAGCTAGGGATTAACCCTTATATGTTACTACATGTGTAGAAAACTGGATCACAGACAGAACAAACACTGTCAAAATTGGTGATTCCACCTCCACCAGTATACCTGTTACCAGTGGAATATCACAGGGGTCTGGGATGAGCCCATTACTGTTTGGCATCTACTTGTCAGAAGTCCAGACCAAAGTAGATGGCCACTGGCTCAACAAGTTTGCTGATGATTGCAAACTAGGAGCAATCATTGAGTCCCCCAACAATGTCAACATATTACAAGAAGGGCTAACGCAAACAAATGATTGGTGCCAAAGTCATGGCCTAAAACTAAATGCAAAAAAATACATTATTCCCTTTGACAAAAAAAGAAATTCCCTACAAATTACAATATTGACAGCACCCCCCCACCACCACCACCCAAGTTCCAACCCAGTGGTGCGAGACTTGGGAACACAGGTTAATAATCTGAACTTCGACCACCAAGTTTCCACAATGGTAAGGAAAGCCTTCTATGTAGTGCACCTTATAAGCAAGGGCATAGCAACCAGGTCAAGGGATGTTATAAATCCATTGTACTCAAGCCTCATCAAACTACTAATAAGAGTATACTGCACTCTTTTGCATGTACCTCACCAGACACCTGCAGCAGCAGGAGACATCTCAGAGGTTTCTACCTAAAAAATACAGGGACTCCAAACCATGACCTGGGTGGACAGGCTGAAAGGCCTATCGCTTTACTCTGTATCTTATAGGCTGTTGAGAGGTGACTTGTGCCTGGCCTTTAGGGCAACCTCTGACCCTGCCCTAATGGAAATGCACATCCACAAGTCAAATGGCAAAAGAGTCACTCACTCTAGGGATCTCAACCTAGCTTGTGACATTAACAGAACAAGCTGGAGAGACCGAAATGTCTCCCAGAAACTGCTGCTTCTCTGGAATAGACTTTCTTTTCACATAAAACAGAGCTCCTCACGGATCCTTTTCAAATGCATCCTAGATAACTGGATAAGTGACCGCAAATTCATCCCAGGGATGGAACTTATGTCCATCATGGACAGGGGAAGCCGGTGTTGATCACAAACCCGCTCTGTTCATAAATTCATTCTGTGAACTACCCAAAAAGAACAAATGGGGATACTTGGGATTAACATGCCTAGGCTTGTAAAGTTTCTAGGGCTGCAAGCCTAGTAACCTCCTATGAACCTATTTTATTAGCAGAAGAACAAGAAGCATAATCTCCCTCTGTCTGACAACTCTTTATCCATTGACATCTTAACATTGGTATCCACTAGGCCAAGCGGAGGTGAAGAAATCTCTGCTATTCGGGCTGGCCAAGGACTACAAGGGTAAGAAATCTTAAGTGTTATGAGTGCAACAGTGAAGGCAAGCATGTACATTTAAGGTACTTTATGGTACTTTCCCTTCAATGTCCCTCACCATCACTGCAAATAATGCATGGAAAAATAATGCAAGCTAGAAATTTGCAAGGAAGGGAAGGCAATAAAGGAACTTTCTTTGAGATGATCATCATGCAGGCAAAAGGAAAACATCCACTCTTTCACACTGACATTAAGGTGTCAGATTAGAAAACTATTTGTATACTAATGTGCTTCATCCTGCAGACAAGGGCTAGATTCTATCAGTCTTCATGTGCCTACTGTGTAACTCTAAAAAGTCATCTAATCAGACAGTACTTTTGGGTTGCCCCTAAAACAGATTTGTATCTAGTGTGTTTATACAGCTGCATGCATAAACAAAGTTAGCTTGTAGTGCACTGGTAGTTATGCATGATGTGAGTGTAATGTAATGATGGGATGGCAGGGTTAAAACTAGAAGACATTTGCAAAATGGACAGATCATGTACAGTGGAGGTATATATATATATGTGTGTGTGTGTGTGTGTGTGTGTATATAATATATATATATGTGTGTGTGTGTGTGTGTGTGTGTATCTATATATATATTTTTTTTTTTTTACTAAGAAAGATCAACTGGGATAGTTCGTTTTCAGCACTGACTCAGAGAGAAAAGCTCCAGTAGCAATACATCTCAATTAAAACAAAGTAACAATTTAGACATTCTACATATGACAGGCATAGTACATCATAAAAGTAGTAATTTCATATTTTGTATATAAAGGTCATTTTGTTATTCTTACTCTCAGATATTAGAGTAAAGTGCATGCCAATGAATCATGGCCATACTGCACTTTGCTGTTTCCCCTGATAACATATTTGCTCTGTATTATGAAAGCCACCTGATGCTAGGGTGCTTCACAATAATGATATGTATATATGCGTATATTGCACCAAATGATGTTTGCAGCATATCAGGTCACTATTTCTCATTATCGGGCATCAGGGAATAGAGTATGTCAAAAAATCAAGACAGTACTGACGTATGTTACGTCCCCATGATCATCTATTTTTAAAAGCTTGTATGTCAAAAGATCAAGACAGTAATGACATATGTTACGTCTCCATGATCATCTAGTTTTAAAAGCTTGTATGTCAAAACATCAAGACAGTAATGACATATATTACGCCCCCATGATCATCTAGTTTTAAAAGCACATTTGCATGAAAGAATTAAGAATATCTACAGATGTGAAGGTGTTCCAGAATACTGCAAACTCTTGTAAAATAAAAGTGAGATATTTACCTTACCTATATTTTGGCTGTTACTTCTCACTATTAGCTCAGCCGTGGTGGTACAGCGGTAGCGTTGTTGCCTCACAGCAAGAGGTTCTCCTGTTCGATTCATGGCTGGAGTGCCTCCTGCGTGGAGTCTGCATGTCCTCCCCGTGCTGGAGTGGCCTCGAAGACATGCGTGAATGGGCGTGCCTTCGCTGAAGGTTGGATGTCAGGCTGGCAACTCGGCACCATAAAAAAAAAAAAAGAATCTACTGCCAATCTTTAGTGGACCGGAGTTCCGCTGTGGCGATACCTAACCAAGAAAAGCCGAAAAGGCAAACAAAACTTCTCACTATTAGCTATCAGGAAACAGTGTCTGTCAACAAAATAGTACCATAATGCCTTATGTAGCATCTCCAATATCATCATCTTCCCTTACAGAATGTTATATTTATGAAGTAGCAGAAAGTATTCTAAGAATTTTGCAGTAGAACTAATACAGCCTACAGATAAATACAAAGGTGCTCCACATTATTATTACACCAACATAAGAGCACTACAACAAATGATGTATTCATTAAAGAAATAAAATGATCGTGATGATACAAAACACTGTATTCTTCTCTTGAAAAAATAATACAGGACTTCAGTAGCTCACATTTTCATTAAGTAAACAAGTGGAAGCACTCGAAATCCACAAATAGCCACAAAAGAAATGCTGTGATTACTGAGAATGCAGGCACGAACTGGATAAAATCTTCGCTTTATTCAACACGCAAATAAAAAGCACATGAACGCCTTCAATACAACTATGCGTTTTCGTCCACACAAATCAGACTTCATCAGATGAATTGATTAATTATCTTAATTATATTTATACAACTGTTTAAAATAGCAAACCAATGAATTCTCTTGATTTCATTTTGAATACACAAATCATTTTCTAAATGGGCTCATGAATATTAATCACTACAAATACATTCTGTTCTTGTTGATTCAACAAAATTCAACTAAATTAATTACTAATTTTAAAATTATTATTAAAATCATACTAATAATTAAATTTTATTGCCTAAATAATTTAAAAACATCAATCCTAAACATTAATAAAATATGTAATATAAGATCCAATCTTTTAAGAAATAAAGTGCTTGCAAGTGCAATGTTAAAGTGATTTCTTTCTTTACTAATACAAAATGTGGGGAAACAGCTCCTCTATTGTCTTAAAAAATATTGGACTAATATTGTTTCTCTTTACATTTATGTAGCCCTTATCTTTAATAGTGGCAGTATAGAAAGATAGTCATTTAGCCCTGGAAATTTACCGCTTCTAGGGTTACTTGCCACCATAATTCTTTACATTCAATTCTTTCCTCCCATGGGCCACCTCTAATATCATTCTTAATCTGCTCCAAAACTAAAAAGAAGAATCTATAACCTACACATACCTTAGAATGTTTACATAATGCATTTGTTTCTTTACCTTTAGATATATCATAGATATGTTCATATATTCTTCTTTTTAGTGTTCTCTCCATTTTTCCCACATAAAAGCTTCACATTGTCCACATAAGGCAAGGTACACTAACCCCTTTGTGTCACAGTTATAATATCCTTTGCTTCTTATCCACCTCTTCCTACTTTCCAAAAATATATCCCCCTTATTAGTAATAAATTCACACTGATTACATTTTCCACATTGGAAGGTACCTAATTTCCTTACACCATTCCTACAAGAATTGGAATTATCAATATTCTTATTTTCTAATATATTCCTTATACTTCTTGAATTCTTGTATACTACCTTAGGTATTGTTTTGGGTACATTTTCCAAGTCAGTGAGTGAGATAAATTTTCCCACTCTTTTTGAAAAATCCCTCTTATATTATTATTGGTTACATTAAATTCGAAAACTACAGCTTGTTGAAATTCCCCTTTATTTTCCATCTCCTTATGCTCATTATGGTTGTGTATTGTATCAAGAGTATTGAGAACCCCTTTAATAGGTTTAAAATTATTATCTCTTCCCTTTTCAACCTCAGTTCTAATAACTTTAACAAATTCCCTAGGATATCCCCTGTCTATGAACATATTTTCTAGAAAATTACATTCTTTGATAAAGTCACTATCTAAACTAGTCATTCTGCTACCTCGAACATATTGTCCCTTCACTATATTCTTTTTACAATGTGCTGGATGTGCACTATTATAGTGAAGGAAAGAATTACAAAAAGTTTGTTTTCTATGTATTCTAGTTTCCAATTTATTATTGTTAGACTTATAAATTTCCAAATCCAAATATTATAAAGTCTTATAAGAGGTATTTAAGTAAATTTTAAAAAGTTAGTACTATTATTTATATAGTCTATAAATTCTTCAAATTCTTTGTTACTTCCTGTCCAAAATATGACTATATCATCTAAAAATCTGTGATATAGTTTCCAACAGGAGCTAAACTTTGAATGTAAAATAAATCTTTCTTCCCACTTTGACAATATTATATTTGCAAATGTAGGAGCACAGGCAGCTCCCATGGCCACCCCCTGAATTTGTTGAAAAAATTCACCATTAAATACTAAAAAATTGTTCTGTAGGACCAAATCCATGAGGCCTGTGCTCGCTACCTTTTCCCTATGAGATAAATTTTTGTCTTGAAAAACTACCTCTTCAAACATTTTCATACCCACCACATATGGTATACAGGAGAAAAGATCAATAATATTGATAGTAACAAATAAGTTATCAGAATATAGTTCTGGTGAGATTTCTCTTAATAAATCCCAGGAGTCCTTTAAAATAATTTTATTGTTAACCCAGATATGTTTAACCTTAGTATCCACAAATTTAGCTAAGGGCAATGTTTTAGAGCCATCCGCAGATACTATAGGCCTAAGTGGGGGGTCTTCAGAATTTTTATGAATTTTTGGAATTCCAAAAATAATAGGAATTTTAGGTTTTTCTACATTCAAATAGGCATACATTTTTTATCTATAACACCTTCATATAACATATCTTGCAATGCTATTTCAATTTTATTGTATGCCAAATACACTTCATTTTTGGAAACACAATTATATTTATTTTCATCCCTTAGTATTTGATTCATTTTTCCTTCATAATGTATTGTGTCCATAATCACAATCCCCCCACCTTTATCTGGTTTCATAACACGTATTCTGGGATTGGTAGTCATTTCATCCAGAACTATTTTCTCATCTTCACTAAGGTTAGATTGATAGTTAACTCTCTTATCAATATGTCTCACTTCTTTTTCTAACATAAGTTCAAAATGTTTTAATTGGGGGTGTATCAGGGGATTATATGTGGATCTACGTACTAATTCTTTATGATAATAGTTTGGGTTGTTCATTGTATTTTTAGAAAATATCATTTCTAAATTGATTTTTCTTAAAAACATTTTTATGTCCAAGATAGTCCTAGTTAAGTCACCCTTAACATATGGAATATATTTAAGTCCCTTACTCAGGAGGCTAAAATGTTCCTTAGTCAATGAAATGTTACTAAAATTGTATATCGAAAAACCATCATAGGTATTTCTGAATCCCTCTACCACTATATCTAGTTGAGGGGTGGATTGTCTAGGGACAGGGGTATATATATCTAATATCTCCCCCTCCCTCTCCCCCCCCTCACTTGAAAATTTTCCCTCCCATTGACTTCCTTATAGATAGTATTCTCTTCCCTAACTAATGGTGGGAACTCTAGATCATACTCAGTATCATTCCATGTATCAAATCTTTTTATACCATAATTATTTTTATTCACCCTTTTATTCAGTCCATAATCAACCCTATTAGTAAAAGGTGGTTTAGGATAACTCATGTTGTTTTCATATTCTTGTATATCTCTCTTTAATTTATTTAACTTCCTATCAATCAAACCATTGCATTTTATATCTATATCATTTCTTATTTTATAATATTTTTCTTTTTCTTCCTTTATACTAAAGATTAAATCTTCCTTAATATATTTATCCAATTCATCAATTTCTGTCTGTAACAATTCCTGATTTCTATTGTTCTCCTTAATAATCAACTTCAATACATCTAATCCACAATTATTAAAAACTTCCAATAATTGTTTATGGAAGTCCGAGCCCACTTGCACATTGTTAGGATATTTGTATACTCTGAGTCCCTTTGGGACAATATTCTTATTAATACACTCCAAAAGATATGCATTTTCTATACATAAAGTTCTATATTTCAACATCAATTTAGACATTTTATCTATTTTTATAGAAAAAGAATCAGTATTTGGAGGTCCCTGAGGGGCTCCATTGTCCATATTAAAACAGTAATTTACTTTAAGCCATTCAGTAGTCTCTTTATATTGTTTGTCAAGCAAAGTACCTGATTTAACCAAGTTCAAGTTCAGTCGTTGAGAAAGAAAAACAGCGTGGGCACCATCCATTGAATCAGCACCCAAAATTTCCCCAGCGTTTTCGTTTAAAATCCTTGGTGTGTCTTCTGGATTAAAAGTTCCACCATTCGGTTCATTCGGGTCGCCGGCTTCAACATGACTGCCAATAAGCTCCCTTTTCCTTTTATGCTTATGCATAACGCACCTTTCGGTTCCGCTTCCTATAACTTCCAAAGCATTTGAATTTGACCCCACCAAGGTATGGCACAACGGAGTGAGCAAGTCTATAAGTTCAGTTAACTGGCCAATAAGTTTACGCGATTGGCCCAGTTCGTCCTGCCCCTTGTCATTCATCGGGGAAGCTCTCTCAGTAATCTCTCCACCAAGAAAAACTAATAAATAAACAAGTGGAAGCACTCAAAATCCACAAATAACCACAAAAGAAATGCTGTGATTACTGAGACTGCAGGCACGAACTGGATAAAATCTTCGCTTTATTCAACACGCAAATAAAAAGCACATGAACGCCTTCAATACAACTATGCGTTTTCGTCCACACAAATCAGACTTCATCAGATGAATTGATTAATTATCTTAATTATATTTATACAACTGTTTAAAATAGCAAACCAATGAATTCTCTTAATTTCATTTTGAATACACAAATCATTTTCTAAATGGGCTCATGAATATTAATCACTACAAATACATTCTGTTCTTGTTGATTCAACAAAATTCAACTAAATTAATTACTAATTTTAAAATTATTATTAAAATCATACTAATAATCAAATTTTATTGCCTAAATAATTTAAAAACATCAATCCTAAACATTAATAAAATATGTAATATAAGATCCAATCTTTTAAGAAATAAAGTGCTTGCAAGTGCAATGTTAAAGTGATTTCTTTTTTTACTAATACAAAATGTGGGGAAACACCTCCCTCTATTGTCTTAAAAAATTATTGCACTAATATTTTTTCTCTTTACATTTTTGTAGCCCTTATCTTTAATAGTGGCAGTATAGAAAGATAGTCATTTAGCCCTGGAAATTTACCCGCTTCTAGGGTTACTTGCCACCATAATTCTTTACATTCAATTCTTTCCTCCCATGGGCCACCTCTAATATCATTCTTAATCTGCTCCAAAACTAAAAAGAAGAATCTATAACCTACACATACCTTAT
This sequence comes from Protopterus annectens, assembly GCF_019279795.1. Taxonomy (NCBI): domain Eukaryota; kingdom Metazoa; phylum Chordata; order Ceratodontiformes; family Protopteridae; genus Protopterus; species Protopterus annectens. Next base: position 1,612,523,189 of record NC_056743.1, on the reverse strand, counting down.
AATGTTTAAATAATGCATTTGTTTCTTTACCTTTAGATATATCATAGATATGTTCATATATTCTTCTTTTTAGTGTTCTCTCCGTTTTCCCCACATAAAAAGCTTCACATTGTCCACATAAGGCAAGGTACATGAAAGAATTAAGAATATCTACAGATGTGAAGGTGTTCCAGAATACTGCAAACTCTTGTAAAATAAAAGTGAGATATTTACCTTACCTATATTTTGGCTGTTACTTCTCACTATTAGCTCAGCCGTGGTGGTACAGCGGTAGCGTTGTTGCCTCACAGCAAGAGGTTCTCCTGTTCGATTCACGGCTGGAGTGCCTCCTGCGTGGAGTCTGCATGTCCTCCCTGTGCTGGAGTGGCCTCCGAAAGACATGCGTGAATGGGCGTGCCTTCGCTGAAGGTTGGATGTCAGGCTGGCAACTCGGCACCATAAAAAAAAAAAAAAGAATCTACTGCCAATCTTTAGCGGACCGGAGTTCCGCTGTGGCGATACCTAACCAGGAAAAGCCGAAAAGGCAAACAAAACTTCTCACTATTAGCTATATCAGGAAACAGTGTCTGTCAACAAAATAGTACCATAATGCCTTATGTTGCATCTCCAATATCATCATCTTCCCTTACAGAATGTTATATTTATGAAGTAGCAGAAAGTATTCTAAGAATTTTGCAGTAGAACTAATACAGCCTACAGATAAATACAAAGGTGCTCCACATTATTATTACACCAACATAAGAGCACTACAACAAATGATGTATTCATTAAAGAAATAAAATGATCGTGATGATTCAAAACACTGTATTCTTCTCTTGAAAAAATAATACAGGACTTCAGTAGTTCACATTTTCATTAAGTAATACAAACTCCAGAAGCAGCTTGTGTGACAAAATTAACATGGCATTCAACTGTGCAAAATCCTTCATTATGAGATGGTAAGAGGGTTTTTATTTTTTTTTAATTTGTTTACTGGGGCACAGCACTAATCACAAGTGACCAATTTCAGTCTAAGCTTGAGATTACAAAAAAGTTAGAATTATGTTTAGTGAGAGACAGCAAGAGTAAAATATCATTATCAGCTAACACAAGCATAAAGACTATATATAACTGTAAAACACAATATACAAAAATTAAGACAAATCGCATGTAAAAAGTGAGGTCTCTCTGTGATAAACACAGCTGTGTGTTGTCTAAGTTGGAACGATCAGATGTTTGAATGCAGTGAATAATGTTAGACAGAGGTTGTGAGTAGTTGGAAAAAGTTACATTAAACAAACTATTATGCGAGAGAAAAGTGAAGATTAGCGTAACAGAACCTGCTATATGAGGTACAGTAGGAGTATTAAAACTAAGAGAAAGAGAGAGCGATGAAACTGAGGTTAGGTGATATGGCTAGATGAGAAGTGATGACAAATGTCTGATGACAGGAAATGGATGTTAAGTTGTGTCCTAAAATTTTGGGCAAGATTACGTGTCTAACTTTGTGGGGGGATACTTTCACAATGTTTTGGAATTATTTGTACAGAAGCAGTGATCTGTATTAACATTTAATTGGAGGGGGCTACAGTGATTATAACTTATAATGCTGTAAGAGGAAGGTTGTCTAATTAGTTTAGCTGTTAGACGAGAGAAGGTCTTGTTGACCAGGAGTCTGAAATGGTGGGATCCAAAGAAAAGGTCAGGCCTTTGCCAGACATGGAGCCATTTTGTATTCTTCCTGGTTTACAGTGGTGTTCATATTTAGGGGAATGGATAATAAATCTACAAAGTTTACTGGTTATTACTTGAATGCGTCTGGCATTTATGTTTGATGCTGAGGCTATGAAGGAGAGGATGTATTCAACTTAGGACAGAAGAATGACTTTGTGCAAGCTATTCTAGTGTTTTATTGAGAAAAAGACACATAAGAGGAAAGTGTCAATATTTTTCCTTGGGTAGTTGAGGTGAACAGAGAAGTTAAAGGGGGGAGGGGGTCAAGCCAAATGTCAGTTATTTAAAAAATAATATTTTCTAATGAGGTTACTGATGTGGTCATAGATATGCAAACAGTGGAGTTTTCTACGTTTCTGTTTTGTTGTGATCAAAAGGCAGGCTTTATTGGAAATCCAGTGGATTAAGGGTAAGAAATCTGCTTACAAGTCTTTGTGAAGGTTGGATACTGCAGTGTGTATCTGCAAAATAGTGCAACGTCATCTCTGCAGAGGAGGAGGAGGATATGAGGTAAGTCAATGAGAAGTTTATTTATAAAGATGAAAAATAGCAGGAGAACAAGTATGGCACCTTGTGGTACTCCTTTTTAAATGCTGACTGATTGGGAAATTGAGGTATGAATTTTAACCAAAAGAATCACTTGGTGAGACTGTTTTGAAACCAGGGTAGGGTATAAGGATTTATGCCTACTTGTAGTATGTGATGGAGGAGGATGTTGTTGGCAAAGAGGCTGATGGCTATTATAAGATCAAAAAGATGGTGCCAGAAAAATACCACTGTTGGTGGCGGTAGTACTGGTAGTTTTTGATGCAGAGAAAGCATTCAACAGAATAAACTGGGATTTTATGAGTAAAACAATGGAAGCATTTATATTTCCTGATACAATAATTCGTTGAATTAGGATGACATATGAGGGACTGAAGGCAAAAACTAAAGTGGGACTGTTCCTTTCTGTTAGGTTGTCTGACCAGAGGAGCCAGGGAGGGATGTCCCCTTTCTCCTTTATTATTTGTGTCATATTTAGAGCCATTGGCAAAGAAAATAAGGGACTCAGAAATTCAAGGATATAACTGATATGGTAATCGAGAAAAGTTGGCTTTATTTGCAGACAACATTATTTTGTACCAATTACAATGAGAAAAGACATTGTAATATCCTGGAAAGTTCTGAGACAGTTTCAAGCCTTTTCAGGATATAACATTAATGAAGGCAAAACAAAGGCTATAGCTGTAAACTATTACCCACACATGAAATGGTTCAGCAATACCAATTTTTAAGGGGACATGACATAATGAAGTATTTAGGAGTACGGATTAAAAAGGATTCTGTTATGGCAGCTAATGATATACGGGAAGAAATTGAACTAAAGATAATACAAAAAATTAGAAATTTGAAGCTCTTATTTATGGGTATGGATAGCAAGATACAAGCAGTGAAAATGTTTTTAGGCCCTTTAGTTTTATATACAAATCAGGCATATTTTTATCAACCAGAGGAGACACTGTGGACAGTAATTAATAAAGAGTTGAAGGATTTTATCTGGGAAGGGAGGAGAGCAAAGGTCAAGCGAGACAAGTTCATCCTTCCAGGAGAATAAGGTGGTTTAGGATTACCTGATTTCAAGGTCTATCTGTCCCTGAAGGAGAGGTTTCAGCCCAGAAATTAGTAGTTTATTGGCCATTTTGGGCTAATTTCTCTCTCTCTCATTTCCCTGCTATAAATATTGCATTTACCCGATTTTGCGCACTGGGCAGTGCCAGTTAGTTGGGGTAAAACTATTCTCCTCTTCAATTTTTCCCTTGGAACTAGACAGACTTTTAACTTAAGCACTCAAGCCATTCATTTCTCAGCCTGGCACTTGCTCAAAACTCATAGCAAGCACTATAAACCCTAGCACTAGACCCTCCTGTACTGTACAGAAGGACAAGGCTCTTTATTCGACCTTACCAGCCATCCAGTAAAACAGTTCACTGTACCTATCCAGGCATGTCCAAAGGACAGTTTCAGGTGTACTCTACAGTCCAACTGGTGAATCTGGGCATTTTGAGGCAATGTTACAACTGCCTCATTTACACAGACAACCCTCTCCTCCTACCACCAAACACTAATACATGTGAGAGATGCAATTATGCAGCCAAACTGGAGACTAAGCTCTCTCAACCCAAGACTGGATCAGTCAAGAGGAGAAGGGAAATACTTGCATCACACCACCAGTCTCACATAGACCCATTAAACCAGCACCAGCAAAAAATACACAAATACATGAAAACATACTTGGAGGCTCTAAACAAATATCTACAAAACCAATAGAGACCTCCAAAGCAAACATCCAAGCAACCTCCACCCCTAACACAAACCATGAAACACATACTTCACAAAACCAGTGTGCCATGCAATCACAGCCCTTAAGGCAAAATAACATACCCAACATATTAATAATAGGTGACTCTATAGTCAGGCACACTGACTCCCACTCACTATGCTGAATAAAGAGAAGGTTACTGTTAGCTGCCTGTCGGGTGCCAAGATCCGCCACATAACACAAGCACTCAGCTCAATCCAGAACAAGTACAAATATGACTCTGTCATTGTCCATGTTGGTGTGAATGACCTGAGCCATACCTACCTGGACTACATGAAAAGAGAAATGGAAGAGCTCTCTGATCACGTAGCCCAGGCCGGTATGACCCTGACCCTGAGTAGCATCCTGCCCTCACCAAGAATGATACCACGATATAAAGAAAAGATTCTCGATTTCAACAATTGGCTAAGTTTCTGGTGCCATTCAAAGGGGATCCAGTGTCTGTCTGCCTGGGATGATATGCTCGACAAGCAACACTGCTTCGCTAGAGACGGCTTGCACCTGTCCCCCTTAGGCTTTCGAATGCTAGCCAAGGCTCTTGCCACCTCCATAGTGCCTTTTTTAGGCAAGGCTCAAAAGACAAACCCACCACCGTAAATAGCACAAGTAACAAAAAACTGAGGGTAATGCTACTCAGTGCCAGAAGTCTAAACCTCAAAATGCATGCACTCGAGGCACTCCTCAGTATGGAGGAATATCGATATATGTGCAGTAACAGAAACCTGGTTTAAGGCTCCAGAGAGCACACCAGCACTACCAGGCTGCAACTCATACCATACATTTCGGCCACAGAACCCAAACCGAAATACAAAAGGTGGGGGCGTATCCATGTTCATCAAGGATACCCACACCTCCAAGTTAGTGGCACAGCACGATTTTTCAGAGATCATCCACATGCAACTAACAGGCAAAACTGAAATTCAAATTGCAGCTTGCTACAGATCACCCACCATGTCCCAGGACCCCCATTCCGCATTTCTGGAAACACTGGGAAACATAAAGGTCCTACCAAACACCCTAATATTGGGTGATTTCAATTACCCAAACATTAACTGGGAGAACTACTCAAGTAATAACTCCCTTGACCAACATTTACTAGAATTTATAAACTCAAACACCCTGGTTAAACTGGTCAACACTCCCACCAGAGGTGACAACATACTGGACCTGGTCATCACCAACATGGGTGACCGGTGTTCCACACTAGAGGTCAACCCCTCGCTGGTTAGTTCTGACCATAAACAAATCACTTTGGATATCCACATTCCGCCCCCACCCCCGGACAAGGAAACAACCGTGAAAAACTTTTCAAAAGCAAATTTCACGTTACTTAAGACCGAGGTGGAAAGTTTCAAAGCCCCCATGCTGAAGGATAATGCTGTCCAAGCTGCAAAATCCTTTACTAATGCATTCTACGGGCACCTACAAGAATGCATGGATTGTGCCATCTCAAGCAAAACCAAGACTCACTCCTCCTAGAAAAGGAAATCAGTCTGGTGGACTCCTGCCATAAACAAGCTATACAATAGAAGGAGGAGGAAACTAGTACAGAAAAGAGTAAAATCCCAGAAAGGAAAGACATCCCTGATCAGTATCAGCAAGAAACTATGATCCCTCATAAAATCATCCAAGGCGAGCTTCGAAAGAAAAATTGCCAAAGACTCCAAAGATAACTACAAAGCATTCTTTAGCTATGTCAAGAATCTAAGTGGCAATGCTCAGATCTGCTCGGAGTTAGTGCAGAATGGCATAAAATACACTGAACCGACTGATATCGTCAACATCCTGGCAGACAGGTTCAGCACAAACTCCACCCCCCAAAAGAATTTATAAACTCAAATGCTATGGAACAACTGGTCACCACTCCCACAAGAGGGGAAAACATATTGGACCTGATCATCACCAACATGGGGCCTCTTATGTTCCATACCAGAGGTATACCCCTCATTGGTAAGATCTGACCATAAATTAATCTCACTGGACATCCATATCTCATCCCCACCCCCAGCCAAGGAAACCACGGTGAAGAACTTCTCAAAAGCAAACTTCACACTTCTCAAAACCGAGGTGGAATCCTTCAAAGCCCCCGGGCCAGTGGAAAATACAGCCCAAACTGCGGAATCCTTTACAAACACATTCTATGGACACCTACAGGAATGCATGGATCGTGCTATCCCAGATAAAATGAAGACTCACTCCTCCAAAGGCAGGAGACCTGTCTGGTGGACCCCAGCCATAAATAAGCTATACAACAGAAGGAGGAAGCTACTACATGATAGAGCAAAATCTGATTAGTACTAGCAAGAAAATACGGTCCCTCATAAAATTATCTAAGGCCAGCTTCGAAAGAAAAATTGCACAAGACGCTAAAGATAATCACAAGGCCTTCTTTAGTTATGTCAGGAACCTGGGTGGCAACTCCCAGATATGCTCTGAGTTAGTGCAAAATGACAAAAAAATACACTGAACCCACAGATATTGACAACATCCTGGCAGACAGGTTCAGTGCAAACTTCTCCCCCCCTTCCCCCCCAAAAAGAGCAAATGTCTATCCCAAGAGAGTGTAGCCTCCCTGACATCACAGATGCACAGGTGAGAGCTGCCCTCTCCAAAGCAAAAAATACAGCATCAATGGGACCGGACGGTGTCCCAGGCTGCGTCTTACATGAGCTCCAAGAAGAACTGAACCCTCATATAAAGTCACTGTTCAATCTCAGCCTTACTACAGGATATGTATCCAAGGAATGGCGTACAGCAACAGTGGTCCCACTCCACAAAGGTGGTGCCACAACGGACCCCGGAAACTATCGCCCTATAAGCCTGACTACCCTGTTCTGCAAAGCTATGGAGCGTATCATCATGGAACTCATAAACAAAGACATTGGGAACCTCCAAACACTGGATCCTACCCAATTCAGCTTTAAGGGCAGATCTTGCCTCTTGAACCTGGTCGACTTCTTTGAAACAGTCACCAAGGCCACAGAATAAGGGAAGGTAGTCCACACAGCCTACCTGGACCTCTCAAAAACCTTCGACACAATACCCCACTCGGGCATCATAAATAAGCTCATCAGCTTAAATATCAACGCCTATGTCACAAGATGGGTTGCAAACTGGCTCAGGGATAGAACCCACATGGTCAGAATTGCAGTTGCCATGTCAGACTCTAAACCAGTTACAAGTGGCGTCCCACAAGGCTCAGTCCTGGGACCTCTCTTGTTCGGTATATATTTCTCTGAGGTACAGGCTAACATGGGAGGACTATGGCTGACCAAGTTCTCAGATGACTGCAAACTGGGTGCCATAATCGACTCGCCGACTGACACAAGCATCCTCCAAAAGGGTCTCACAGAGACAGATAACTGCTGCCAGAGCCATGGCCTAAAGCTAAATGCCAAAAAGTGCATAGTCATCCCCTTTGGGAAAAAGAAAGTGCCCACAAATTACCACATAGGTGGTAATCCATTAAGTGCAGAAGAAGTAATTAGGGATTTGGGGAACCCAAGTAGATAGCAATCTCTCCTTTGACAATCACGTTGCCAAAGTGGTTAGAAAGACCTTCTATATAGCCCACCTTATTACAAAAGGGTTCACATCTAGATCAAGAGAGGTCATTGTACCCCTCTACTCATCACTCATCAGGCCCATAATTGAATACAATGCCCCATTTGGGATGTACCTTACCCGACACCTGCAGCAACTGGAAAGACCCCAAAACTACCTCACCAAAAGAATCAAGGGACTCAAACAGATGCCCTACGCAGTTAGGCTAAAGAAACTCCCGCTCTACTCAGATGCTTACCGCCTACTCAGAGGCGATCTGTGCCTGACGTATAAAGCCATATCCAAACCAGAATTAATGGACATGCTCCACCTCAGGAAATCCAAATCCCTTAGAGCTACACGCTCCAGGGACTTAAACCTCAGCACAGAAATAAATAGGACATGCTGGAGGGACAGATTCATATCCCAGAGGCAACCTTCACTCTGGAACAAAATCTCAATCCATGTTAGGCAGAGCCCCTCAATGACCCTCTTCAAGAGAAATCTTGACGAGTGGATGGGTGATCGTAGGTTTACCCCTGGGATCTCTTCTGTGTCCCTACTACACAGGGGCACAATAAACTAACCTTAAAATGGGCTATCTCCTGTGACCTACTATACAGAGGCACAGTCAACTAATCTAAAAGGGTGGCGAAAGCCAAACACACTCTGGCTAGGCTTATAAATGCCCTATGGCAGATAACCTAGTATCAACCTATGAACGAACCTATAACCATACCAGAAGAATGTAGAGTCCCTGAAATCACAGACACTCTGGTTAAAACAGCCCTCTCCAAAGCCAAAAACACAGCATCAATGGGACCGGACGGTGTCCCAGGCTGCGTCCTACATGAGCTCAAAAACGAACTAACCCCTCACCTAAATGCACTGTACAAACTCAGCCTCTCCACAGGCTACGTACTCATACAGTGGCACACAGCAACGGTTATTCCGCCCCACAAAGGTGGAGCCACAACAGACCCCGGGAACTATCACTCTATAAGCCTGACTAGCTTGGTCTGGAAGGCTATGGAGCTCATCATGGAACTCATTAAAAGAGACATTGGGAACCTCCAAACACTGGACCCTACCCAGTTCAGCTTTGTTAAGGGCAGATCATACCTCATAAACCTGGTGGACTTCTTTGAGACAGTTACCAAGGCTACAGACGAGGGAAAGGTGGTACACACAGCCTACTAGACCTTGCAAAGGCCTTTGACACCATTCCCCATTCTGGTATTATAGACAAGCTCACCAGCCTGAACATAAACCCCTATGTCACAAGATGGGTTGCCAACTGGCTCACGGACAGAACCCATATAGTGAGAGTTGCAGGAGCTAGGTCCAACTCCATACCGGTTACAAGTGGCATTCCCCAGGGCTCAGTCCTTGGACCTCTCCTGTTCGGCATATACTTCTCAGAGGTACAGGCAAGCACAGGAGGACTATGGCTGACCAAGTTCGCAGACGACTGCAAACTAGGGGCTATAATTGACTCTCCTGCTGACACAGACATCCTCCAGAAGGGTCTCACTGAAACAGATACCTGGTGTCAAAATCATGGCCTTAAGCTAAATGCCAAAAAGTGCATAGTCATCCCCTTTGGAAAAAACAAAATACCCACAAACTACCACACAGGTGGTAGTCCCCTAAATAAGGAAGGTGTAATAAGGGATCTGGGGACCCAAGTAGATAGTAATCTCACCTTTGATAATCACATTGCCAAAGTGGTTAGAAAATCCTTCTACAGGGCCCACCTAGTCACAAAAGCATTCACATCCAGATCAAGAGAGGTAATTGTGCCCCTCTACTCATCAGACCCATCACAGAGTACAACGTCCCATTTGGGATATACCTTACAAGACACCTGCAACAGCTAGAAAGACCATAGAAGTACCTCACTAAGAGGATCACTGGCCTCAAACAGATGCCCTATGCAGCTCGACTGAAGAAACTCCAGCTGTACTCGGTTGCATACCGCCTACTCAGAGGTGATCTCTGCCTGGCATACAAGGCCATGTCCAACCCAGAATTGATGGACATGCTCCACCTAAAGAAAATCTTATCCCCTCGAGCCACACACTCTAGGGATCTAAACCTCATCACAACAATAAATAGGACTTGCTGGAGGGATAGATTACTCTCCCAGAGACTTCCCATGCTTTGGAACAAGATTCCAGTCTACATTAGGCAGATCTCCTCACGAACACTCTTCAAAAGAAACCTTGACGAGTGGATGGGAAACGGAAAGTTTACCCCGGGGATCACTTCAGTGGCTCTGCTGGACAGAGACACAGAGAACTAATCTTAGGGGGCGGGGAAAGCCAACACATTCTGGCTAGGCTTATAAATGCCTTCAGGCAGATAGCCTAGTGCCTACCTATGAACCTATTTTAGAGCTATACAATTAAGGCTCATATACATAGCACAAGCAGAAAACTATAATTCAAAGTGGAAAGGGATGATGGTGAAGCACGGGAAAATTCAAGAAAGAAATAAGGACAGATTGGGATTTTGGATGCAGATCTTTAAGGGGAATAACAGTCATACAGAATACTATACTTATAAAGTAGCAGAAAGTATTCTAAGAACTAAGCCAGCAAGAGAATGGACAAAGGAGTTTCTACTGATAGGGATGACTGCGATTACAGAACAGAGAATAGACAAGAGGGGGTTGGAATTTAATGGAGAAAACTGGCAAAGGAACCAAAGTATTGGAAGCAAATAACTAGAGATAAAAGGTAATAATGTAGGAAAAAGCCAAGAAGACATTTGGACTGCCTTCCCTATCAGTGATTGATATCAGAGTAAAGGGAAAGGGATAAATGAATCCTAAGTGAAAGACCTGTTCAGTAGTGTATTTAGTTGATTCTGGAATACAAGCTGCTGGTAAAAAAAGAAATTAGTAGGGTACATAAAATATTACACAGTAACTACAGAAATCGATCAGAGGAGGTTAGAAAAGATCGGGAAGAGAGACTGGATAAGCAATTCACAAGGAAACAATGGGAGGACATATGTATGGGTCCCAAATATGCAAAGTCTAGAATATTCAAGATTTTTGCTTAGAAGTATTTGCATAAGTATTTTTATACCCAAAGTAGACTCCAGAGAATTTGTCCTCAGGCTGATGGCAAATATTTAGAGGCATGTTTGGGAAGAAAGAGATATATGGAAACATAGGTTTTGGGAGTGTAATGAGTTGGCAGACTAAAAATTCCACAAAGAGTACTCAGAAATATTGGTTGAACAAATGGGAGAACTAAGGAAATTATTTTTTGAGCTGGGAAACAGGGTCTCTATTGCCTAGGCATAGTAAGGCCTTTATAAGTTTAATTCTGGTGGCTACCAAACTGCAGTTCCTAGAAAATGGAAATCAAAGTCTAAACTAACTGTATTTGAAGAAGTGAATATTGCAACATAGACAAAAGATCTGAAAGTTGGATCTTTAGAAAAGAGCAGGAGCAAATTACAAAGAAAAAGTGGAAATTGTGGGAACAATGCATGCAGAATAATGTTGTGAAGGAGGAGTGAGGTTGAAAGCAGGAATTGATCAATTTATGCAATTTTGGATTGATAATTGTATAAATGTTAACATGTTAATATGTGGGTTTTTTTTGTATGTAAATGTATGTTTGCCTGTGTCTTAAATGACAAATCAATAAAGGTGTTAAAAAGATAGTGCCAGTGAGCTGGCCTCTGTCCTGTCAGCAGCTAGTACTATTTCAATGGAAATTAGACTGCTTTCCCTTCCAGAGAGTGGCCCTGCATGACTGAATTAATATAACCTCCAGATATACTTTTCACTGCTAAATGAATGTTGCATTCAACTGCACAAAACACAGCATCAGAAGACTAATCAAGGTATTCTGAAGTATTGTAAAGTTTGCTCACGGGAGTTCTGTGGCACCTTTTTGCGAAATGTTTGCCCCCGAAGAAAATAAAAACTTGACACTATATTCAGTAGTGCTCCTTTGCATGGTAACGTTAAAACAGCCTCTTTCTCTTATATGTGTGTGTGTGTGTGTGTGTATATATATATATATATATATATATATATATATATATATATATATATATATATATATATATATATATATATATATATATATCTGGGTCTACTTTGGTTCATTGAAAGCTCATGTCACTGAATTTGAATTCACCCTGACCAAATCGCTCAAAGCTCAAATTACTGAAAACTCATTTCACTGAATCTCATTTCAATGAAGTGAAGTATTGGCACTGTGTAGAGTACTGTGTAAGTTAAGTAAAAGGTATATGCCCTGTTCCCCACTGTAGTGTGATCCTATACATACATATATATCAATATGAAATTGTGTTGTCAAACAGAAATACCAACAGAGAATGTTTTAAATCTCTATAAGGGCTTTACATTTGGTATTTTAGATACAGCTCATCAAGACTGTAGAGGTGGCCAAAGGGAGTGCAGAACTGAATACAAAGAGATATTTTAACAAGTTAAACCTGATGCCAGTGAACCTCCAGGGTTGAATGATTCAATTTTTATTATACAATGACCTCCCCCATTATTATTCCAAAATTTGCACACTGATTGGCCAGCGTGCCCGTTGTAAATCTGACAATATACCAAAGGAAAAGGTCCGGTAGCCCGGACTTTTTTTCCGTTCGTATGTTGCCCAAGTTTTAATTTTTTTATTAAAAAAAAAATAAAGCTGTACTCCCAACTCCACAGATATGAGAAAGACAGCTTGAAGAAAATACAAGGGAAATCAAGTATGTGTATATTTAACATATCTGATTCCCTTTGTATTTTCTTCAAGCTGTCTTTCTCGTATCTGCGGAGTTGGGACTGCAGCTCTCCTACCCCTAAATTGCACCAAACTATTTTTTTTATTTAAAAAAAAGGAAGAAAAACAGAGCAATGGAGATCTTCTTTTCTCCATTGCTTACTTTCCGAAGCACTGATGTGCTGGGTATGCGTGGGGGCACAAGTCCCATACACATGCCCAGTACATCAGAAATAGGAAGAGGATCTCTACAAGCCATGGAAGGACAGCACGGAGGCATTATACAATGTCATTATTTAAGAAAAGTATTTTTTTTCTTAAATAATGTCATTGTATAACAGCAATAACCCTGGGTGTGGGTAATGCTGGATTTACCCACGGTTGTCTGTTTGGCCACTCGGGCTTCGCCCTCATGACCAAACCACACCAACCATGGGTAAATCCAGCATTACCCACACCCAGGCGTGGGTTATTGCTTAATTATACCACTCCTTAACTGAGAGTTGCTAAGTTGCAGTACTTTTATGATTGATTGATTAAACACAATTTTTATAAATATTGTAAATATTTTGTACATATGTATGTTTTACAATCACTATTTATATGTAAATTATGTGCTCCAAAATAAGTATTTTTCTAAACAAATTTAAGACATTTTCTATTAGTATTTGTTTGGTAATGTGATTTCATTTCTATATATAAGGGGAGAGGGATTATATTTGCTTTTCTGAAGTATCTGCTGTTACTGTGAGACAACAGTGCTCAATTTTGATTACATTTTCATTTACTTATGAGGTATCCTGGTTGGTTCCTTTCACTGACATGGTAGTTTTTCTTGACTAGAAAAACAAAACCAGTGTGCAACCGTGCAGCCAAGAAGGACCCAGAAGAAGAAAACGTCTCATGCAGTGTGAAACGCTGCAACCACCAGTATGGTTTTCACAAACAAACAGTAGACTTAAATATACATACATTTAAAAACAAAGCCATGTCTGACCCAGCTCTGTTAGAAATGCTACATCTAAAGAAATCCCAAACCCTCCACACCACACAGTCCAGAGACCTCAACTTCATTACCACAATCAACAGAACATGCTGGAGGGACAGGTTCATAACCCAGAGACTGCCCATGCTCTGGAATAGACTTCCCATACATGTGAAGCAGAGCACCTCACTGGCCCTCTTCAAGAGAAATCTTGATGAGTGAATGGGAAATAGAAAGTTCATCCCGGGGACCACTCCAGTCGCTCTACTTGATAGAGCACACTAGGAAGCAACATCGGGCTGCACGATGCCAGGGCATTTCTATGGGATAGGCTTGTAAAGGCCCCAGGGCCATTAGCCTAGTACACACCTATGAACAGATGACCAGAAAGCCAGGATAAAAGATAAAACACGTTTAATCAACCAATGCTTAAAACACAGCAGTATACCTGCAGTATATCAATAAAAAAAATAACAAAAAGATACAATTGAGCGCTTTCGTCCCTACTGTTGGGACTTTTTTAGAACCATTAAATTAAAAAGTAAGTTGCTTAAATAGTAATCTAAGCAGTTATGTGACTTAATCAAGGACTCATTACATAAAGTTCAATCCATTCCAAATCACTTAAAAGCATTTTTGTACATTAAAAAAATGCAAAAATAATATTTTGAATGAATTACAACATAATTAATTTATTTTTTTTTTTACTTTTTTATTTTACATCTGTTTACTGGGGAAGCCAGACTGGGCAGGGTTGCCCGTTTTCAGAGGAGGCCTGGGGAGAAAAACTCCACACACGATACAAAAAAGTACAAGAACAAACAACAATACAATGACAGTCCAAAGCATGAGAAAAGATTTATAACAATTTAGAAAAGAAGCTAACTAACTTGTCAAATATTCCCACATGAGCATTAATAGTACAGTTAAGAGACAGGAATATTAACAACTTTGTTCAGTAAACAGCAATGTTAAATGGAAAAACTCAACATAAAAATTCCATGTACATTAGTATATCTTGTGTCACACAGGTTTATATGGATTAGAAGTTCTGGGAAGGCTTTATAGCAAATAGAGTGTACTTAAAGGAGTTAGCCTGGGTCAGAGCATGTACATATCCAAGACTTACAGAAATAGGATTTTAGTTAATTTTTGAAGCTGACTTTGTCTGTAACCTAACTTCGAGTGAAATAGAGTTCCACATTTTTGCAATAGTAGAAGAGTAAAGGGAATCACCTGAGTTGTATCTGCTTTTGGATACTTCTACCAGGCCTTTGCTGGTGGACCTTAGCTGACTGCTATTGGTGTAGTGCTTGATAAGGCCATCTATGGCAGGGTTTTTGTTGGAGTAATAGAGAATTATTGGGCTAGGGTGAGTTGATTTGGGGTAGTAAGTTAGGTAATTCTAACTAGGATAGTTTCTGAAAGGCTTGGCAATGGTAAGATCTGTAGGAAGATTCAGTAGTGAATTTCGCTATCTTGTGATAACAGGTGGATAGGATGGGGGAAACACAGAGTACTGTGGAGAGTAGATGGGTTCTTACTATGGTAGTTTTACTATTAGAGTTCAGGTAATTCTTACATCTGTAGACTGCGCCTAGTTTTGGGGCACTTTTGTTATGGTTTGAGCTATAAGCTTGTCGAATTTCATGTTTTGGTAAACAATGACACCTAATAGCTTGGTGTGCGCAACTGGTGTGCTATGGGTGTTGTCGGAGGCAATAATTGCAAAAGGGAGAAAGAGGTCTAGAGCTTTGAAGGGATGAAAGAGCATAAGCTGGGTTTTTCTGGGGTTAAGTATCAATTGGGAGTCTCTTAACCAGGTTTCAACAGCTGTGAAGGATTCTTGGGTTATTTTCTGTAGCAGTTGAAGAGAGAAGGCAGAGAAGATTAGGGTAGAGCTATCAGCATTTTGGATTAAGCTTGCATGAAGGGTGGCTTTATGAATGTTATTTGTGAATATAGTGAAGGGCAGGGGACCGAGTTTAGATCCTTGGGGCACTCTTAAGTTGATGGGGAGTAGAGGAGAGAGGGGATAGAGTGTCCAGCCATTTAAAGGCTTGATGACAGTTAGAGAGTCTTTAAACCATAGGAATACAGAGTTATTAATTTTAAGTTCTGGCAGAACAGTCAATAGTTTTTACGGGAGACTGTATCAAATGCTTTAGAGAGGTCTAAAAAGACCGTTGATACTAGATTGCCTGCATTTCACTGTTGATTAATGTGGTTGGTGAAACTGATAAAGGCAGCGATGGTGCTGTGGACAGATCAAAAACCATGTTGTGTTTTGGCTAGAGGATTGTTAGAAAGAAGGTATTCTAGTAATTAGGAGTCTATGCATTTCTCAAGGATTTTTAAGAGTGGGGACAGTTTGGCTATCGGGTGGTAGTTGGATAACTCAGCAGAGTTTCCCCTTTGTGTAGTGGTATTATGTGTGAGATTTTCCAGAGGCTCGAGACGTTTTGATCAGAAATTGACCTTTTTATGATTACAGAGACAGGGTATGAGACAGCTTTAGCTGTGATTTGGAGGTATTCTGCTGGCAGTTTATCAGCAGCCAGGGCACTGGGTCTTAAGTTGGTCAGGTATATAATGACTGTACTGGTCTGGACTGGTTGGAAGAAAAAATAGTTTTGGTCCGATGGGAGTTTGATAGGTTTGGGAGGAGTGTGGGTGGAGAATTTATTGACAGTTTGAGAATGGAGTTGGTAAAATAGTCACTGAATTGTGTCGCAGTGTTGTATATAGATGTGTCAGTGTTTGGGGTTGGGGTGCCAGTCTTCCCAGGTTGGAGAATTTTATTTATGGCAGCCCATAATTTTTGAGGGTTAGCTTTGTGCTTAGTTTGTATGTTGGAGTAATTTTTTTTTTATCTGTTCTTGTTTTTTTGTTTTATTTCTTAATGCACGAAAATGTTGCCTATTGGCATAAGTTTTGTTGTTATGCCAAGTGTCCCATGCTTTATCCCTTTGCTTTAGCAGGAGACAGGTACTTCTGACGAGGCAGGGGGAAGAGCTGGACTTTGTCTGAATTATTCTTGGGGGGGCAAGATGGTCAAGTATGTTCAGGAATGTGAAGTTAAAGTAGTCTGCTACTTTATCTAAGTGGAGGTTAAGTAAGGGGGACCAGCTGCAGTGATTTAGTGCAGTTATTAGGTCATCTGCTCTAAAGTCTTTTTTGTAGTGTATTTCTTTGAAGGAGCTATTTTTAGTGGGTTTGATTTGTTGGAGGTGGTCAGTTAGAATGTCAGGTAGTGTGCCAGAGTATTGTGTCATGGAAGGACGATTAGTGAGGATCCAGTCTAAAATGGATTCTTTTTTGGTAGTATTGTCAATTCTGGTGGGGGTTTGGATGATCTGAGTAAAACTATGTAAGTTTATATGAGTAATGGGGAGAGGAGAATTTATTAATGTCCAGTCTATACTGAAATCACCTAATATGAGTGTTTCATGGGGGAGGGATTCTGATGCCCAGTGGATTATAGATTCTAGTGTATTTATATTGTTCGGGGGGGGGGGGTATGAGCCTAGTAAGTATGTTAAACTGTTTTTGAGGGTTACTTTCTACCTTTGTGAATAGGATTTCAGTATTGTTGAAAGTAAGGGTCTTTATGTTTATAAGGTCAACCGTAAGAATGTACCTGAAAATCAGGATGACACCACCTCCTCTTTTGGATGTGCGCTCCTTTCTAGTTAGGTTATAGCCTGGTGGGAGTAATTCATTGTCTGTTATGCGGCTTAAGCCATGTTTCAATGAGAAGCACAATATCCGGGGAAAAGATGGATAGAGCTACATACAATTTGTCAATTTTAAGTATATTTTTAATGTTGAGGAACAGGAGCTCGGTAGGTTGTCTAAAGGGGGTTATGTTAAGTTCGGCCTGATTTATGTAACCAATTGGCTTGGTTGAGGGATAGGGATTTGGATACATGTCTCCACTAAGTATCAGTTGTGAAGCAATGTTCACAACTGTCTGGAGATATTTGGTGATGAATAGGTTATATTGTATGGAAACCTTTAGTGGAATTGTGTAGAATCGTATATAGGGTTAGCTCTATGTTGGACTGATTGTAGACTGCAGAAGAGATGCAAAATGTTGTTTGGGTAGGTATGATGGAGTAGATCTGTGTAGGTGGTTTTCCACATTGGTTTGGATTGAGGTTATATTGGTACAAGGTAAAGTGTGTTAGTAGTGAGAGAGTTATAATACATAAGGCATGTAAGGAGGGCATTTTGGACTTTTTTGCTGTTTAGTTGAGTGAGGGCGAGTAAAGGGGCAAGTAGTTTGATTGGGGGAGGGATGTAGGTTAGAGTTAGACACGTTAGCTATACAGGAAATTGTGGGTATGTTTCTGATTATATGATAATAGCATGTTATTGATTGAGTTTGTTATTGGGGGTGTGGTATAATTCCTTTGCATTCTGTATGGATGGTTTTAGGGAGGGGTTATGTGTGGTTATGTATAAATTAAATGATAGGGAGGAAGGGTAAGAATGGGGGTAGGGTAGGGGAGCAGAGTGAGCCAGAGCATAGCGAGGCAGGAAGGAGCGGGTTAGCCTAGGTCAAGTAGAGCTGGCTGGTAAGAAAAAAACAATCAACTGGCAGAGATAAGTACAGCAAATATATTTTTGTATAGGGTGGCTATAGGAAAAGAAGCAGAGTGTTGGCAGTAGCAGAGACTCTGGAGATAGTATGCAGGTGAGGCAAACTAAGTAGCGAGTAAGCAGGGTGGAAGAGTATTGCTGGAGCTTATAATAAGGCAAATGTGTTGCTAGGTATAAATAAGCAGTGGAGGTCCTGTAGAACACTAAAAGGACAAGAGTTCCTTTCCAGTACCTATAGTTCAGCTAAGATACTAGGAAAAGCTAGTATGGACAGGAGTGCAGTGACTAATGGACGGGGGGAGGGTTAGAAAAATGGCTGTGGTGATGTACAAGTGACCATAGGCTTAGCAAGGTTGGTATCGAAATATACTAGTCAATATTGCATATACTAAAACTGTTCCAATACAAAATTTTGGTTTTGCAGGGAGGAGTCAATAGATTACCTCAGATGTTGACATTTTTAAATTTTTAATTTGCTTCCAATGGACTCTCTGTTCAGCTGATGAAGTGGGGGGGGGGCATCAAGGCTGAGTGTACAACATGAAGAAAAAAGAATGATAAATCACAAGTTAGGCTAACAGGGTTGAGTAGTGATAAGGGAAGGTTGAAGAGAGAGAAGTACACAGGAGACAGTAGGAAAGTGTGCAAGCAGGGGTGAGGATAGTTTGTACAGCAGGAGTAATGATGCCATCAGCAGAAAAAGAGGGGAGCTAGAGAAGGGAAGGAACGTCTATAGTGACCAAGTTATAATGCAAATAATTAGCAGAGTAATTAGTAAAGTTATGCAAATAAGCAGCAAAGTACAATTTCAGATCACAGAACTTGCAGACAATCCAGGTATATTAGTAACAAAATTAGTAATAGAAATAAAATAAAATATGGCAGTATTCTTGCAGTAAAAAAACAGCAATAAACTATCAGCAAAACATATGGCAGTGTTCTTGCCATAAAAAATAATGTTAGAGCTGAAGGTTAACTTATTAATTAGTACTCAGTGCCATATATGAGCAGTGAGGCAGTCAACAAACCCACAATATACAAGAAACAAATGCACTGAGGTATATGCAGTACTGACATTATGTAAAGCAATATGAAAAAATGGCAGTTGGTATAAACTCTCCTAGGCAAATAAATACTATATTGAGGCAGTTTACTGAAAAAAACAGTATATTCCACTGTCTAATTAAGCTGACCTATTCAGGTAGTACACAAAAGGTCACATACAATTGTTCCCTTGGACAAGCTGCAGCTGGCTTATTGGTGCTTTAGTTTTTCACTTTATCTTTTACATTTACACTGAGCTGCCACCCTAGTTATAATAGGTATAAAATCAACCAATGTACACACTACTGTGCAAATTGCTTTAAGGATTAACTTAAAGAGCCAAGCCGTTTGCATGTAACAAACGTTGACTTACTTAGAAAAAAAACAGCGGATATGCAGAATCCTAGCCAATTAAGGCCACACATACATCATCAACAAGTTGGTCTGTGGGTGTGATGAGGGAGAAAGAAAGAACACCAAGTCCCAAGTTCCATTTTAAGTGGTGCAAGGCATCATGGGAGATGTGGGGAAGGAATTTAGGGTCCAAGTGCAGGAAACACTAGGAAAGCAAACAAAAACAGAAGAAAGGAAGGATAGTATGATGGCATTCAATTTCTGGCCAGGTCAAACAGAGCTGCCTATGAAGAAAAAAAAAACAATCAACTGGCAGAAGTAAGTATAGTAAAGATCTTTTTGCATACTGTGGCTATAGAAAGAGAAGAGTGTTCGGAGTAGCAGAGATTCAGAAGATAATATGCAGGTGTGGCTAAGTAGTGAGTAAGTAGGGTGGAATCTAGAGTATTGCTGGAGCATATAACTGATAAGTGGTCCTTTGCAGTACTTATAGCTCAGCTAGGACACTAGGAAAGGCTGGTATAAACAGACTGCAGTGTCTAATGGACGGGGGGGGGGTTAGAAAAATGGCTGTGGTGATGTACAAGTGACCATAGGCTTAGCAATGTTGGTATCTAAATAAACTAGTCAATTTTACATGCACTACAACTGCCCAGATACAAGATTTTGGGTTTGCAGGGAGAAGTCAATGGGTTCCTTCAGATGTTAACATTTTTAAGTTTCTAATTTGCTTCCAATGGGCCCCCTGTTCAGCTAGTAATGGGGGGGGGGGCGCATCAGGGCAGAGTGCACAACACTAAAACTGTCCTGATACAAGATTTTGGGTTTGCAGGGAGAAGTCAATGAGTTCCCCTGGATATTGACATTTTTAAATTTCTAATTTGCTTCCAATTGCAGGGGTCAGGGCTGAATGTACACTAAAACTGTTCCAATAAAAGTTGACCTGCTATAACTGACTACTGCATTAATCGAGATTTTTTCATTTAACCCCAGTTGTTCCAAGGCATTCAGTCTTAGTTGCCATGTAAGCTCCCTTAGTTCTATCTTGGTTTCCCAAGACCCTCCCCAAAGATCTTTAGGAACAACTTCCAACAACCCGAAGTTAAATTTACAGAAATTTGGGCAAATCAGTGTGTGTTTGAACAAGGAATTACTAGGGTTACCCTGAGTTATATAGCATAGTTATATTCATAAATTATTGTACTTGTTTCTTTCGCTGTTTTGCCTACATAGAAACTGGGCAACTGGAGCATAAGGCCATGTAAATTACTCCTTTTGTAGCACAGTTCCCATCTGCAAGAAAAAAATAATGTGCAAGATGTCCCTACAGTTATTTCTCTTTGTTCCAATACATAATTACACTGGTTACAAGCCTACCATCTTCTAGTACCAAAAGTGTTTTTTATTGCTGTTTAATGAACTATACTGCTGTATTCTATCATTGTTAACCTTTTCTTATCATATTTACTTTGTATTCCTGTGAGATAATCTGTAATGTATATGTGCAATGTGTGCTAAGTATTTGTATTTTTCTGGAGCTTTTCTCCCCAGGACTCCATTGAAAATAGGCTCCTTGTGGCCTAATGGACTATCCTGGCAAACAAACTACAAATAAAATAACAAATAAATGTTTTATGGGTACGTTCATCTACCTTAAAAATGTTCCAGTTTCTTCTAATTATATTTCTCACCTCTCTAGTGCGTGGACCAAATGTTAACACTAGATTATTGACATACAAGTGTTTATACAAAGGGGAGTTAGTTGAAGATGAAGATGTTGCATTATCCCAATGTGAACCTAAATGGGGTTTAAACCTGATCCCCCCCAAGTAACAAACACAAAGGAAAAAAGTACAGAATCCACTCCAAAGTGGTTTTATTAAAGCGCTTTTCGTTTCCCAAACAGAAACTTCATTAGAATACATTTTCAAACCCAGCCTACTCAATTTATAGTAACCCCTCTAATTAGCATAAAGACATTAGCCTGAATTAACTCCACCCCCTTAAATGTGTATTTGCAACTACTTTAAAACTTGTGCAATAATATGCTTATAAACATATATATATATATATATATATATATATATATATATATATATATGCATCAATATCATGATAAAATACTTAGCTATGGAAAAAATGCATACCCAAATTTTACAAAAGAACATAAATAAAAGTCAGCTTTTAACCTTAAAATGAAGCCAATATAAATAAAAAAAAAATCCCAGGGATCCTTAAGTATCCTTGGGACATAGAAAATATAACTGTGGAAGTAAAGCAGTTGTTTATTTAGCTCTGTGCAGACAATGTCAAGGTTATTACATTGAAAAAAACATTAACACTTTCAGGAGCCAGGTATATCAGCATTGTTATGACATCAAAAAGAAGGAAAGTAAAAATGCTTTGGCAGCACCTATTATTGAAAATGAAGAAAATTGAAACGCATCCATATTTAGTCACATGTAGCACATGTAAACAGGCATGTATTGATATGTACACCTGTATATATGTTTAGTTATATACAGTATGTGCAAGTGTGTACATTTTTGGAATGCTAATTGGCTAATGACAGCCCACAAGTGACTCATTCAAGAGGTGGAGACATTATGTAAGAAATTAGGTTTGTGCTTCTGAATATGAGGAGATTAATATAAATGTCACACATGGCATTTCCTGCATGCTCATCATCCATTGGCCCTAAAAGATTAGCCTGCTTGAACCAATGTGTAGTGACTAATAATCAGCTTGCCAGTTTTTGCACCTGCTTTGGCATTTTGAAATGGACCTTAATACCTAAAACATGACTGCAGAATATGGCTACAGTCTTGAAATATTGTCATGCAGTTTATTGACTTTCTCTGACTGCTCATTGGGCTGTCCTGATTCATGTTATTTTTTGTTTTATTTAGATTCAAACTGGTTTTAGACTGGGGTCATTTAGTAGCCAATTTCTTGTGCATCTTTTTAAGTTTGCACTGCCTCCTGAGGGTGTCTGCTTCTTTTGATGTTAAGTAATTGCATGTCCTACATTTTAATTCCATTTATGCTCTTACCCCATGACTAGTGCTGTGGAGAAGAGATACAACAAGGTTTTGCGGTTCTTATAGTTACACTGGACAGTTATGAATTGGTGCACTTGGACAACTGGATTATATTATGCAGACCAATTATCATCTAGCAGTGTTTTCACAAGTTTGAGCTGTTGGACTGTATGCAAAGTCTGGTTTCATTGTCTCCTTATATTGTTCTAGGATAAAAAGTTTCTCTGTCCTGCATTCTGGGGCTTCAAATCTGGATGGGAGTGCAATTTAACAGTCTGAATAGTCTGCATGGAATCTGAGGTATCCTTTTTTTTTTTTTTTTTTAAGTGGAAGCCTTCATCTGTTCATTTGGTGGGACCTTGTGTAATTGTGGCTTGATGAGAGCAAGAAACTTAGTGGAACAATGCATTAAAGCAGTTTTAATACTTCCACTGACCACATCTCTGGCTGAATGTTTTAATCTAGATCTGATCGGAGTTAGTGCAGAATGGCACAAAATACACTGAACCGACCGATATTGCCAACATCCTGGCAGACAGGTTCAGTGCAAACTTCACCCCCCTCTCACCCTCAAAAGGGCCCATGACCATACCAGAAGAATGTAGAACCCTTGAAACCACAGACACCAGGTTAAAACAGCACTCTCCAAAGCCAAAAACACAGCATCAATGGGACCAAACTGCGTCCTACACGAGCTCAAAGACGAACTACCCCCTCACCTAAACACACTGTTACAACTCAGCCTCTCCACAGGCTATGTACCCATAGAGTGGCACACAGCAATGGTTATTCTGCTCCACAAAGGTGGAGCTACAGCAGACCCCAGGAACTATCGACCTATAAGCCTGACTAGCTTGGTCTGCAAGGCTATGGAGAGCATAAATCATGGAACTCATTTAACAGAGACATTGGGAATCTCCAAACACTGGACCCTACCCAGTTCAGCTTTGTTAAGTGCAGATCATGCCTCCTAATCCTGGTGGACTTCTTTGAGACACTTACCAAGGCTATAGACAAGGGAAAGGTCATACACACAGCCTAACTAGACCTCGCAAAGGCCTTTGACACCATTCCCCATTCCAGTATTATAGACAAGCTCACTAGCCTGAACATAAACCCCTACGTCACAAGATGGGTTGCCAACTGGCTTACAGACAGAACTGACATGGTGAGAGTTGTGGGAGTTAGGTCCGACTCTAAACCGGTTACAAGTGGCATTCCCCAGGGCTCAGTCCTAGGACCCCTCCTGTTCAGCATATACTTCTCAGAGGTACAGGCAAGCACAGGAGGACTATGGTTGACCAAGTTCACAGATGACTGCAAACTAGGGGCTATAATTGACTCTCCAGCTGACACAGACATCCTCCAAAAGGGTCTCACTGAGACGGATACCTGGTGTCAAAATCATGGCCTCGAGCTACATGCCAAAAAGTGCATAGTCATCCTGTTTGGAAAAAACAAAGTACCCACAAACTACCACATAGGTGGTAGTCCCCTAAATACGATCTGGGGACCCAAGTAGATAGTAATCGCTCCTTTGATAATCACATTGCCAAAGTGGTTAGAAAATCCTTCTATGTGGCCTACCTAATCACAAAAGGGTTCGCATCCAGATCAAAAGAGGTCATTGTGCCCCTCTACTCATCACTCATTAGACTCATCATAGAGTACAACGCCCCATTTGGGATGTACCTTACAAGACACCTGCAACAGCTGGAAAGACCACAGAAGTACCTCACCAAGAGGATCACTGGCCTCAAACAGATGCCCTATGCAGCTTGACTGAAGAAACTCCAGCTGTACTTGGTTGCATACCGTCTACTCAGAGGTCATCTCTGCCTGACATACAAGGCCATGTCCAACCCAGAATTGATGGACATGCTCCACCTAAAGAAAACCATATCCCCTCGAGCCACACGCTCAAGGGATCTAACCCTTGCCACAACAATAAATAGGATGTGCTGGAGGGATAGATTCCTGTCCCAGAGACTTCCCATGCTTTGGAACAAGATTCCAATCTACATTAGGCAGAGATCCTCGCTAACATTCTTCAAGAGAAACCTTGACAAGTGGATGGGGAAACAGAAAATTTACCCCGGGGATCACTTCAGTGGCTCTGCTGGACAGAGGCACAGGGAACTAATCTAAGGGGGCAGCGAAAAACAACGCATTCTGGCTAGGCTTATAAATGCCTTCGGGCCTAATATATAGCCTAATACCTACCTATGAACCTATACTATTGTGTGTTTGTATGTACATGCATTTATTTCTATATTTACATTTGCCAGCTAATTTGTTTACCAATGGGAAGAATTTAATACAGCATTACTGTATCAGGTTCAAATGATCTTTTTATAGTATTTTCCCTGTTCTTGTTTTAGCCATACTGGGTTGTTTGCACTGTCTTGTTTGTCCAAGGGTTTCTTAGAACTGATTTTTTGTTTAATTCACTGGCTATAGTTATATTATGCCATACTGCCTTTTTTATTCTAGGGACATTCTCTTAGCCCTCCATCTGTTGAATATCTTCTTGGATACATCTCCATTTACAAAAAGAAGTGTGGGAACTGTACGAACTCATTGGGTGGGAGGCAGTACACCTTCCTTTGTCAAGCGGTCAGACCTGGGAACCTCTGTAGTGACCATGGTCACTAGTCACCGCCCAAACATAAAATGCCACCTTAACAAGAGTCCTCATTATTGACTTTCAGAATCACCATCTTGAATTTTAATCTTGACCTGACAAGTTAATAGCTTGACATGAGCTCTGTCAATTAACAACAGGTTACCCAGGAACAAGCTTTGAACTATCTGGAACTTATTCTGTAGTGTTAACCTGACATTTATCACAGAAATCTAACTGGATGAAAACAGTGGGTCACAGTTAATAGATGCTATCTCATCACACCTTTGTATGATTCACAGCTCAATGTATATGAATATCAATGGGAGAAGGATGTGTTTCAATACTCATCTAGAATTTAGTCAGTCAGATAAATGTTCGAATGACCTAACTCGTTAAACTCACCAAGGAGTTTTTACTTTCCAACAGCACTGGCTTTGCTAGGGTAATTTGATCTGCTATGCATAAGTTTGAATACTCTTTGGACTTGGTCTTCCAACCTGATCTGGAAGCCAGGGACCTAGTAGTGGAGCCAGTGGCTTGATCAGGCCATTACCGGGTTTACTTTGGATCTGAATTTCTACAAGTGACACCACATAATATGCAGCTAGTTAGCTGTAGGGATCTCAGAACTATAACTAGTGATAGATTATCACCCAAACTATCCCAGAATAACTGTGAGTAGTGCATTTGTTTTTGTGACCCTAGGTTATGTACACTCAAGGTCTACCACTTGTCCTGGTCTGACCACGAGCCTCAGATGATGTGGACATTTGAACAAAAGCAAGAATGCCATTAGTGAAGAACAGACCAGTTCAAGGAAAAACGTAGTCTGGACAAGCACAATGCTACTTTCCAGTCAGAAATCTCATGTAGGAAGGCAGCTTACATGTCCAGTGAGATCTGTGTTACAACTAATTGTCTGGTAATGTCTTTGGAGCAGTGGTAGGACTATGCAGCCTGGCATGCCATGCTGCACGGGAAACATATTCCACCTCTCAGTATAAGGATATCACATGACTTTTCAATATGGTTATCAGGATCAAGGGTTCCTTAGCAAAATCTGTAACAAGAGAGAGCTGTGGTGGACCTTAGTTTGCGATTACTGATTTTTAGTCTGATTGTGGTTATGCTGACTATAAAGAGACCATGAAAACAGTTTGATATTTGTGTTTTATTTACTACAGGTTTGATTCAGAACTAACTAGGCTGGTGAAATTTTACTTGGAAGTACTTCAACCATTATTCTCCAGGCTGTCCATTCAAATTTGAGGTAGGGGAACTGTATGACTGCTTTAAAAGATGCTTTGCTTACTCCCTTCCTCAGCAAGTCATCCAAAAGCCATCATTAGTGACACTCTGCTATTGGACTCATAGGTTCATAGGCAGGTACTAGGCGCCCGAGGGCCAAAGCAAGCCTAGCCAACAGTATACTGGCTTTCGCCACCCATGTATTGTTAAATTCCTGCCCATCTATCGAGCAGTGCCCCAGACATAATCGCAGGGGTGAACTTCCTATCACCAATCCACTTATCAAGGTTTCTCTTGAATAGTGATAATGATGAGCTCTGCTTGACGTGGATGGGAATTTTGCTCCAGAGCATGGGAAGTATCTGAGACACAAATCTATCCCTCCAGCATGTCCTATTTATTGTTGTGGTGAGGTTTAGGTCCCTAGAGCGTGTAGCTCGGGGATATTGGGAGTTCTTCAAGTAGAGCATGTCCAACAATTCCGGGTTTGACATAGCTTTGTATGTCAGACAGAGGTCTCCTTGGAGTAAGCGGTATGTGACCAAGTAGAGTTTGAGTTTCTTGAGCCGATCGGCTTAGGGAAATTGTTTGAGACCAGTAATCCTCTTGGTGAGGTACTTTTGGGGCCTCTCAAGTTGTTGTAGGTGTCTTGTGAGGTACATCCCAAACGGGGCATTGTATTCAATGAGGGGTCTGATAAGTGATGACTTCCTTATTTCTAGATGCAAACCCTTTTGTGATTAAGTGAGCCACATAGAAAGATTTTCTGACCACTGTG
Organism: Protopterus annectens; assembly: GCF_019279795.1. Classification (NCBI taxonomy): domain Eukaryota; kingdom Metazoa; phylum Chordata; order Ceratodontiformes; family Protopteridae; genus Protopterus; species Protopterus annectens. The sequence continues at coordinate 1,612,496,121 of NC_056743.1, read as the reverse complement.
GCAATGTGGTTATCAAAGGAGAAGTTACTATCCACTTGCATCCCAAGGTCTCTTGTCATACTTTCTGTATTTAGTGTACTTCTCCCTATTTGGTAATTCATGGCTATTGTGTTTTTGTCAAAGGGGATAACAGTGCCCTTTTTGGCATTTAGTTTGAGGCCATGATTTTGACACCAGGTGTCAATCTCGGTGAGGCCTTTTTGCAGGATGTCTACGTCGGCAGGGGAATCAATAATGGCACCCAGTTTGCAGTCATCTGCAACCTTGGTTAGCCATAGATCCTTGGCCTTCACTTGCACTTCAGAGAAGTATATACCGAACAGGAGGGGTCCCAAGACTGAACCCTGGGGTACTCCACTTGTCACTGGTTTGGAGTCGGATCTGGAGTCAGCAACTCTTACCATGTGGGTTCTGTCCATGAGCCAGTTGGCGACCCATCTTGTGACGTAAGGGTTTATGTTACGGTTGGTGAGTTTATCAATGATTCCTGAATGAGGAATAGTGTCAAAGGCTTTAGCGAGATCCAGGTAGGCTGTGTGGATCACCCTGCCCTCATCTATGGTCTTAGTGTTTCAAAGAAGTCTACCAGGTTTAGGAAACATGACCTACCTTTTACAAATCCAAACTGGGTAGCATCCAGAGTTTGGAGGTTACCTTTATCTTTGTTTATGAGATCCATGATGACATGTTCCATGGCCTTGCAGACCAGGCTTGTCAGGCTAATAGGTCTATAGTTCTCTGGGTCTGTGGTGGTTCCTTCTTTGTGGAGTGGGATAACCGCTGCTGTGTGCCATTCTGTGGGCACATAGCCTGTGGTGAGGCTGTGGTAGAATATTTTAGGTGGGGGGGCTAATTTATTTTGGAGTTCGTGTAAGACGCAGCCTGGGATGTTGTCTGGTCCCATTGATGCTGTGTTTTTGGCTTTAGAGAGTGCCGTTTTTACCTGTGTGTTTGAGACTGCAGGGCTCTGCAACCATCTGGTATAGTTATCAGCTCTTCTATCGCAGCTCATGATTATCGTGATCGATATCATGCTTGCATCCTTCAGGAATGGATTACATCTTTTTTCAGCTTCTGCAAAATCTTGGACAAGAACATTTCTTTTCTTATTTCCAAATTCTTATGTAAACATGATTTCTAATATTCACAAGATCCTCATGCATTGTCTGATCACCCTTTCATACATTTGAAATTGGTGACTGTTCCTAAATCTCAGTCATTTCCTAATCTGAGGTTAAACCCAAATCTGTTCAAGGTTCAACAATTAACCAAATTATTTTACTAATGCAAACTGACATCTTGGAAAAATATGGTTATGACGTCCATTTCTGATAGTAGTGTTCAATTTTACTTTAAATGGTATACTTATTAATAAAGCAGTGAATCTGAAGAAGTCCAAGACAAGGATATCGCTTGTTTGGAAAAACACAATTTCTACATTTGATAATGGCTTGAGAAAATTTTCTGATTACAATAGATATAATTCATTACTCAAAGTTCAACACTTCAAAACTCTGCATGTGTCTAGTTAATCTCTCTTTCAGCCACAGATATAATGGAAATTCAAGGAAAAGATTTGTTTACTTAAAATGAATAATGATTTGATCTACTGCCTGAATAAGTGTGAATGGAGCCCTTTGTACTCATCTGCTAGCCATTTTGTAAACTTTCTACAAGACAAAGGTTACTGTATACACTTTTACTAATCTATATAAGTCATTACAATTTCCATGAATCATTTCATACCTACTTTTCTCCTAAAAGACAAAATTAGCAATTTGAAACAATATTCCCCTTATAAAAACGTTATGTGTAATTTCTACTATAAATTCAGGTAAGGCATCTGGATCTTAGCCATATTGTCTTACAATGTATCTGATAAATGTTCACATTTGTCTAAAAACATTTTTATTTTAAAACCAAATTCATATCCACTAGTTATCAAAAACACCAGCTCATCCCACTTATTAATGTAGATATTAATAATATGTTAATATTTAGCTAGGTGATTTTGTTCAGAAACATATTTAGCAATCTCAAAATTCTAATCTGGTTTCATGAAAACCAGGCAAATATATGATAATTTTATGCTGTAATTAATTTTATGACATAATATAAATAAGACTGAGCCTCAGACATTTTCACCTTGGATGCTACTACCAGCATATTGGACCAGGTGCACATGCCCTTACATTTCTCTAAGCTTTACTTTATTCTTGCTTCTTTATTAATAGTTAACTATCAGATTCAGTTGGAATCGTAATTATTACAAGGTGGGGGTGTCCTGCATTGTCCTACCTATTTTTACCTTCTTTGGAACAGTTATATGCAAGAATTTTTAAAAATCCCAAAATCAAAAGTATAAAGTTTGGTAATCCTATGATAAAAATCCCTTATTTTGCAGATGATGTTTTACTATACTTTTGTAATCCTAATAGCACTACTCTAAAAGTATTACAAATAACAGATAATAGTAAGGCTTCCAGTTACAAGCAATCTACAAAAGGCCACTTTTCCTTTCAGCAATACAGTTATAAAAAAAAAAAAAATCTTTCTTTGGCATCCTCCATTAATATTTCACTAAATGAACTGAAGTAACTCAGCGGGCCGGATTTACGAAAGCTTGCACAGAGTTGTAGAGTAGAGTAAGATGTAAGACAACCAATATGTCTGCCGAGCGATCCAGCAACAGCCGCAGGGGCGTGCATGAGAGCTTCTAAAGCTAGTCTTGCACGGACAGTGTCATAGTATGCAAATTACCTAATTTGCTGCTGAAAGCTATGCAAATGAGGTAAATTTGCAATCCAGGAAACACTAACTTGTCCATGGAAGAGTAGTGTTATCTGCAGAAATGTACTCCATTGGTAACGGAGTACCGTTCTGCAAATAGCAAAACGGAGCTATGACAGCTCCAAATAAAGGATGCATCCAGTTGAGGAAGCATGCCAATGGCCAAATATAAGGCCATTGGCATTTTTAAATGTTTAAAATTATTAAAATGTAATTTTTTCTCCCCGATCTCCGATGTTTAAGCGTAGCGCAGCGCAAACGTGCGGCGCTTATAAAACAAGAAAATAATTAAAAAATAGCCAAAAATAGGCATTTTCACTAAAAAGCTGATCATGCAGGTGAATGGCAGGCTGAAGACAACATGGCCACTGAGTAGTGGTTGCTAAGGGGGGGGGGGACTCAGTGTGAGAGATGTAACCAAGCATTAGTAGGCAATCCTATGCAAATGAGGATAAGGATAGTGAATCCTAATTTTCCCCAGCATGTGAGCCATGTCCCAAGAGTGTAAGTGTAGGAGTAGATGGTAGAACATAGGTGACATCATGAGGGTGTGTGTCAGAAAGGCTGTATGCTTATTGGAGCACAGTGTCTTGTGTTTGCCCTGAGTTGCTCAGGATTGCAAAAGGCGTGTCTACAGTTGTCCTTTTTGAAAACCAGAAACCAAAGGCGCACGCCGTGAATATATCTGAAATTTCTTGCAAATGTGCACACAGCATGTGCGCTGTGTGCACGCATGTGCGCTCGTTTGTGCGGCGCTGCCCTGGGCGGAAACAGAAAGGGAAAAGGAAGGAATAGAAGTAGTAGGAAGTTAACCAAGGAGAACTAGCAGAGCTGCCAGATGAAATATATCAGAATCAGCCAGTTACACAGGCAGCAGACTAGCCCAGCCCAGCACTTAACTCTGCAAACAGCATTCTTCCCTGTTTTTTCCCAAGAACTCTGCAACACTGCAGTATACAAAGAGGGAAAGCTTAAAAAATTTAAAGTCAGACAAAATGTTAGTGGCTGCTCTTGCTATCATAAACCAACATGTGCAAGGTGCTGAGGGTGGTGATGTTGTGAATGCTGCTGAGCAACCCACAGTGAGGAGACAGAGAAGAGTGTACAGACCCAGGATAACCTACCAGGGGCTACATGAGCTGGAGATAGTGGAGCGCTATAGGGTGGACAAAGACCTCCTGCAGTAGATTGCTGAGCTGTGCCGGCCACGCCTCACACACAGAACCAAGAGAGGGGAACCCATCCCAGTGGATACTAAGGTATGTGTTGGCCTAAGAATACTAGCTACAGGTACCTTCCAGAGACCAACTGGTGATATGATGGGGATTTCACAGGCATCAGCATCCAGGGTACTGCACCAGTTCCTGGATGGCATGTCAGCACATGTCGGTGAGTACGTATATTTCCCCAATTCCCATGTGGCATTGGCCAGCAATATGCGTCTTTTCCACCAAACAGTAGAATACCCTGAGGTAGTGGGTGCAATAGACTGCACGCATATACACATCAAAACACCACCCGGTGAGCGGGGTAGGGTCTACATCAACCACAAAGGCTTCCCCTCCATCAACTGCCAAGTCGTGTGCGGAGCCCAGGGCATAATAATGAATGTGTGTGCTGGCTGCCCTGGAAGCTATCATGATTTCCTCATCTGGCATCTGACGCAGCTGTACCAGATATTTGCCAGTGGGGTCATCCCTGACGGTCACCTAGTGGGGGATGCTGGATAAGCACTGGAGCCGTGGCTGATGACACCCATCAGAAATGCACACACACCCGAACAAGAACTCCATAATGAGGCACACGCACAAACAAGAAACATTATTGAGCGTGTGTTTGGGATGCTCAAGTCACGGTTCCGGTGCCTGGACACATCTGGTGGAGCCTTGTAGTACTCACCAACTACATGCACCCAAATTGTCATGGTATGTGCCATGCTACACAATATGATCCTGCAAAAACAGCTGCAGCAGGAACAGCATGGGGCAGGGCCAAACAGCCCCCCACCATTGCCAAGGCCTGCACAGGCACAGCATGACTTGGAGGAGGAACAACCTGAGCCTGCCCCAGTAGGCAGAAGGAGGTGTGCCCAGTATGCCCTGGCCTTGGCAAAGAGGCAACACATAGCACATATGCTGACTCAGTAGGAACCCTGGAAATTACACCTCTCTCTGACTCGCACATACAGTAAAAGGGATGCCTAACTTGACACTACCTGTTTTCAAACATGTATAGGGAGTGTACTATGTGCATCCGACATAGGCAGCCCTGCAGCACCGCCTGAGGCATGAGTGCCCTATTTTAAGCAATATAAAGCACTGTTAAGCACATTTTACCAGTACTGAGCATATTTAAATTCAATTGCGCGTAACTGCGCACCGAGCTAACCAGCACAACGTCGGGCAACATTGAGCAATGTTGGGCAAAGTCAGGTAAACACACTCACACCTGCTTTTCTGTTCCTTAAGCAGTCTGGTCTGCCTAGCAGGAAAATAAAAAGCAATGACAGGGCTCGAACTCAGGATACTGTGCACTATAGTCACAATACTGAACCACTAAGTCATAACAGCATTTCACTGGCACAGACACAACTTAACTCACTCACACATACCAGTTGGGGGGGTCACATACCTAACAGTCACAGCCAGCAGGACAAATGTAGACAAACGCAAACACAAACAAATGCTGTATCATGCCCTCTGAAGAGGCATATGAGTAACCTCCCCCCAGACCTATGCAGACAGATAACAGCAGGCCAGGCAGTGTGATGTGGGTTGGGTAGGCTATGAAGTCACAAACTAATATGCGTGTAATTGGAAGCTAAGGTCTGTAGTACAGTGGTATGCCTCAAGCCAGTATGATAGGCAACAGTACAGACTGAAATGGAGTACCTGACATAGCAGTGCAGGCCTAGCAAATGTGTATAAGTGTCAGGTGAACTCTTCATCCTATGTACACCCACAGTAACAATCAGGTGTGCCCCCCCCCGGGTAGAAATGTACAAATAATAGCTGTCCCCACTGTATGTAGAATGACTCATGGAAGCCCTGCAGGCACACTGTGCTTCCTGTCGATGTACAACACAAAGGAGAGCCTTGAAGTAAAAACCAACTTGATTTTCACACACATATAGTATATATGCTCATACTGGGCATGCTCACACACTTAAATTTAGCAAATTTCAGTCAGCAACATACTGAAAGGTCATACTGGGCATGCTCACAAACCTAGGCCATGTCTGAGTACAACAGTGGGCCACACATAGCTGGCAGTTGCAGTTCTTACTCCAGACACTTGTCACTGTTCACCAATCCTGCCTTCTGCACACACTGATATGAAAACAGACCCATATAATATACTGGACACCTGTCATAATCAAACTTTGTACTCCAAGTACTTAAGTTGTTCAAAGAAAGTGAAAAACCAAAGATCATCAATAATTCTCCGATCAGTATCATCAAGAAACAATGAGCACTCCTAACATTATCCAAGCCATAGTCAAAGAGTCCATAGAGAACCATGAAGCTTTCTTTCACTATGTCATAAATATCAATGTAAACTCATATATGTTCTGAGTTAGTGCAAACTGTAAATGAATACATGTGCATGACTGACATTGCCAACATTTTGTCAGACAGGTTCATACATATTTACCCCTTTCTCACTTACAAAAGGGCCCATTATCATACCTGGAGATTGTGAAAACCCAGAAATCACATATACAATGGTTAAACAGCTCTTTCCAAACCTAAAAACACGGCGTGTATAGGATAACATGGTTTCCCTGCCTGCATCATATGTGAACTCCAAAACAAAGAGACCCTGCACCTGAACAGTCTGTTGACTCACCATTTGTACAGGATATGAAACTGTTGAATGGGTTATAGCAACATTTGGCACACTCCATGAGTGTTGGTGCACAACAGACCATGGGAACTATTGTCTTATAAGCCAAATAAGCCTGATGTGCAAGGCCATGGAGTCCATCATTATGGAACTCATAAACAGAGCTATTGAGAGCCTACAAACACCCAACCCTACCCATTTTGGTTTGGTCAGGGGCAGATCATGGTTCCTAAACCTGCTAGACAGTTTTCAAGGAAGTCACCCAGGACATATATCAATGAAATGAGCTACACACGGCCTACATAGACCTTGAAAGGCCCTTTTCCAACATCCCACACATGTCGTATCCACAAAATCAACAACCTGTGCATAAACACGTATGTCATCTGATGGATTGCCAACTGGGGCACAGATAGATCCCACAAGGTAAGAATTGTGGTCTCCTGTTCATGCTGTTAACAACTGCTGTCCCCCATGGCTCAGTCCTGGGACCCCTCCTGTCTGGTGTATACTTTTCAGAAATACAGTCAAACATATGGGCTATGTTTAGCAAGGTTTGTGGATGACTGCAAAAAGGTTGTCATAATCAATGTTTGGGACAACAGAGACATCCTTAAAAAGGGTCTCAGTCAGACACATGTGGTGTCAAACTTATGGGCTCGAGCTACAGTCATACAAATACCACATAGGTGCCAACACCCTAAATATGGAGGTAATAATAAGGGATCTATGGACACGTGGATAGTCATCACTACTTCCAGAAACACATTCACAAAGTGGTTAGAAAATCATGCTATATGTTCCCACAAACTGCCAAGGTCTTTGCATGTAGGTCAAAGGAGGTTCCCCCTACTCATCAGTTATCAGACCCATCATAGAGTACCACAACACACTTGCGATGAATCTGACTAGGCACCTTCAGCAGCTGGAAAGACCACTGACGTAACTCAACAAGAGCATTACTGGCCTCAAACAGTTGCCCCATGCTACAAGACTGAATTTAACTCAATCTGTACTCTGTTGCATACTGTCTACTCAGGTGATCTCTGCTCAAAATACAGGTCCATGTCCAATGCAGAACGGATGTACATGTGCTATCTGAAGTAACCCCAAGCTCACTGTACTACATGCTCTAGGGATATCACCATCACAACAATAAATAGAACATGTTGGCAGGATACATTAATAACTCACAGACTTCCCTTTCTTTGGAACAGGCTCCCAACCTACATTAAGCTGAGTCCCTCACTGACACTCTGCCAGAGGAGCCTTGATGAGTGTATGTGAAACTGAACTATCACACCATGGATCACTTCATCAGCTCTATTACACAGAGGCCTAGGGAACTAACTCCATGGGTGGTGATAGCTGCACACTCTGGCCATACTAATATATGCCTTCAGGCAGACAGCCTATTACCTACCCATGTACCTATATATATATGTAGGGGGAACACAGTATAATAAGCCAAAGATGGATGGGCAGAGATGTGTGTAAGAGGGTGACCATGACAGGGAGCCATCCAAGACTGCTACACCCAGCACACATCCCAATGGCACAAAAGACATGAGGTGCACATCTCACCCAGTGACATAACAGCCACCAGTATCTGTAAGCATTACAGTGTATGTGGTCCATGTGCCTGTTGTACAACATGACGGTACAACGAAGTACACATCTACTATCTGTAGACATGTACCTGTCACATAGTCTACTACATACCTATGAGCCTATCTTCAATAAGGCATATGTTAGCTTAGGCAAGTTGTGCAGCTTTCACCACCCCATTGGGTAGTCTCCCAAGCCCTCGTTCTAATAGTTAGTACCCTAAGTCCCTTTCTAGTGGGGCTGCTGATGTGATGGCTGGCGTGAATTGTCTGTTTCCCATCCAATCATCAAGGTTCCTATTGAAGAGTGCCAGCGAGGGGCTCTGTCTGATGTACAGTTGGACTCTGTTCCACAGTAAGGCAAGTGTCTGGGATGGTACTCTATCCCACCAGCATGTTGTATTCATTGTTGTGATGAGGTTCATATCCCTGTAGTGTGCAGAGCGACTCAATTTTGTTATCTGTAGATGGAGCATGCTCAGCAGTTATGTGTTGGACATGGCTCTGTATGTTAGGCAGTGTGTGCCTCTGAGTAGGCAGTACGCAACGAAGAACAGATTTAGTTTTACAGTTGTGTTGCATAACACAACTTTATGAGGCCAGTAATCCTCTTGGTGAGGTACCTCTGTGGTCTCTACAGCTGCTGGATATGCGTAGTCGAGTACATCCAAAATGGTGCATTGTACTCAATGATGGGTCTGATGACTTAAGAGTAGAGGGCCACCACTACCTCTTCAGATCCTGATGCAAACCCTTTGTTGATTAGGTGGGCCACATAGGATTTCCCAATCACTTTGGCAACATGGTTGTCAAAGCAAAGATGACTATCTACTTGTGTCCCCAGATCCCTTATTACCTTGTCAGTTTTAAGGGGGTAACACCTATGTGGTAGTTTGTGTGTACTTTGTCTTCACCAAAGGGGATCACTATGCATTCCTCCACACTGAGCTTGAGGCCATGATTCTGACACCACACATCTGTCTCATAGAGTCCCTTCTGGAGAATATTTGTGTCATCTGAGGAATCTATTATGGCAAACACTTTACAGTTCCCAGCAAATTTAGTCAACCACAACCCTTCTGTCTTGGCATGTATATTTCAGAAGTCTATACCAAACAGGAGGGACCCCAGGACTGAACCCTGGGGGCCACCAGTTGTTATCTGTGTAGGGTCTGACATGTAGCCAGCAACTCTTAGTTTGTGGAATCTATCTGTGAGCCAGTTTGCAAACCATCTTGTGATGTATGGATTCATGCCCAGGTTGGTGAGTTCATCTATGATACCTGACTGGGGAATGGTGTCAAAGGCTGTAGTGAGGTATAGGTAGGCTGTGTTGAGCTCATTTCAATCATCTGTAGCCTGGGTAATGGTCTCAAAGAAATCCATCCAGTTCAGGAGGCGTGATCTGCATATGATGAAGCCAAACTGGGTGTGCTCAACTGTGTGAAGGTTCACAATCTCTTTATTGTTGACTTCCATTATGATTGGCTCCATTGCCTTAAAGAGCAGACTTGTCAGGCTCACAGAGTATGAATGCCAAGGGGTTTTTGTGGCCCCACCCCTGTGGAGTGTGAAGAATGTTGCTGTGCAACATTCTATGGGTACATATCCTGTACAGAGCATGTAGAGAGAGGTATAGGTATCCTTGATGAATATGGATACATCCCCACCCTATGTACTATGATCCAGGTCCTGATGCTGGAAGGTATGGAATGAGTAGTATCCTGGTAGTGCTGGTGTGCTCTCTGGAGCCTTGAACTAGGTTTCTGTTACTGCACAGATATCAATATTCTCCATACTGAGATGTGCCTCAAGTGTGTGCATCTGGAGGTTGAGACTTCTGGCAATGAGTAGCATTTAGCTAACCTTGTGGTTATCTGTGTTGGTTATGGGGTTTGGTTTATCCTGAGTGACCGGTGTTCCACACCTGAAGTCAACACCTCATTGGTCCCATCTGACCATAAGCTAATTACCCTACATATCCACATTCTGGACCCCCCCCCCCAATAAGGAAACAATGTTAAAAAATGTCTCCAAAGCCAACTTCATGCTTCTTAAGACAGAAGTGCTGAACTTCAGGACAACTATGCAGATGGACAATACTGTTACGACTACTGAATCCTTCACAATTGCACTTTATAAGCACTTACATGAGTGTATGCATCATGCTATCCCAAACAGAACCAAGACGCTATCCTCCAAGAAAAGGAAGCCAATCTGGTGGTCCCCTGCCATAAACAAACTGCACAACAGAAGGAAGAAACTGTTGCAAAAGAGGGTAAAATCCTATGAGTGGAGGAGCTCCCTGGTCAGCCTCATGAAGAAGCTGCGATCCCTGATAAAATCCTCCAAAGCTAGTTACGAAAACAAAGTCGACACTGATTCTAAAGACAACCACAAAGCATTCTATAGCTATGTCAAGAATCTCAATGGCAACACTCAGATCTGCTCCGAGTTACAGCACAATGGCACTAAATATACAGACCCAACTGATATTGCCAACAGTCTGGCAGACAGGATCAGTGCTAACTTTACCCCCCTCTCACCCATGAAAGAGCACATCTCTATACCGGAAGAATGCAAAGTTGCTGTCATCATGGCTGCACAGGTAAAAAACACTCTCCAAAGCCAGGAACACAGCATCCATGGGACCAGATTACATCCCAGGCTGCGTTCTACATAAACTACAGAACAAACTGGCATCACACCTACATACCATGTTCAATCATAGCCTCACCTCAAGCTTTGTGCCTGCTGAATGGCGCACAGCGATGGTTATCCCACTACACAAGGGGGGAGCCACCACGGACCCGGGAACTAGTGCCCCATTAGCCTGATGAGCCTGGTCTGCAAGGCCATGGAACGTATGATCATGGAACTTATAAACAAAGACATTGGTAATCTCCAAACTCTGGACCACAACCATTTTGGGTTTGTAAAAGGCAGATCATGTCTCCTAAACCTGATAAGACTTCTTTGAAACAGTCACCAAAGCCATGGACAAGGGTAAGGTGGTTCACACAGCCTATCTAGATCTTGCCACGGCTTTCAACACCGTCCCCCATCTGGAATTATGGAAAAAACCCACTAAACTAGGTATAAATCCCTATGTCACAAGATGGGTTGCCAACTGGCTGACTGACACAACCCACACTGTGAAAGTAGCAGACTCCAAGTCTGACTTTAGACCAGTGACAAGTGGAGTACCACAGGGTTCTGTCCTGGGTCCTATCCTGTTTGGTATCTACTTCCCTGAAGTACAGGTTAACATGGAAGGTCTCTGGCTAATGAAGTTCCCAGATGACTGCAAACTAGGAGCCATAATCGAGACTACTAACGATGTGGACATCCTACAAAAGGGCCTCACTGAGACAGATGCCTAGTGTCAAAGCCATGGCCTCAAGCTCAATGCCAAAAAGTGCATTGTCATCCCCTGTGGTAAAAACACTGTACCCATGAACTACAACATAGGTGGTAGTATACTTAACACCGAAAGTGTGATAAGATACCTTGGGACACAGGTGGACAGTAGACTCTCCTTTGATAATCACATTGCTACAGTAGTCAGGAAATCCTTCTACGTGGCATACCTCATCACAAAAGGTGTCTCATGCAGAATAAAAGAGGTCATTGTTCCCCTCTACTCATCACTCATTAGATCCATTGTAGAGTACAATGCCCCTTTTGCTATGTACCTCACAAGACATCTACAACAACTGGAAAGCCTGCAGAAATACCTCACAAAGAGGATTAGCGGCCTCAAATAGATGCCATACACAGACCGTCTCAAAACACTACAGCTTTACTCTGTCACATATCGCCTACTCAGAGGTGATCTCTGCCTAACATACAAAGCTATGTCAAACACAGAGCTGTTGGACATGCTCCACTTAAAGAAATCTCGGTCCCTCCGAGCGTCGGCCCCAAAACCCAGACTGAAATACTAAAGGAGGGGGTGTATCCATTTTCATAAAGGATACCCACACCTCCAGGTTAGTGGCACAGCACGAGGCCTTGGAGACCATGCAAGTGCAACTAACATTGAGCAAAGCTGCTTATCAGATCAAAGTCTGCTACAGATCACATACCTTGTCTCAGGACCCTCACTCAGTATTCCTGAGAACACTGGGAAATATTAAGGTCCTACCAAACACCATGATATGAGGAGATTTCAACTACCCAAACACTGACTGGGAGAATTACTAGAGTACAAAGTCCTTTGCCCAATGCTTCCTAGAGTTTATAAACTCAAACGGCCTGGAACAGCTGGTCACCACGCCCACTAGAGGTGACAACATACTGGACCTGATCATCACCAACATGGGAGATCAGTGTTCCACACCAGAGGTAAACCCCTCACTGGTAATATCAGATCATGAAGTAATCACACTGGACATCCACATCCCGACCCCCCCCCCCCCAGTCAACAAAACCACTGTGAAAAACCTTTCAAAAGCAAACTTCACACTTCTCAAGACCAAAGTGGAAAGTTTCAAAGCCCCCTTGCTAAAGGATAATGCTATCCAATCTGCAGAATCCTTTACAAGTGCATTCTATGAGCATCTACAGGGATGCATGGATCGAGCCATCCCAAATAAAACCAAGACTCACTCCTCCAAAAAGAAGAAACCAATCTGGTGGTCCTTGCCCATAAATAAGCTATACAACAGAAGGAGGAAACTAACACGATAGAGCAAAATTCCAAAAAGGAAAGGCATCATTGATCATTATTAGCAAGAAACTATGATCGCTCATAAAATAATCCAAGTCCAGTTTCTAAAGAAATATTGCCAAGGAATCTAAAGATAACCACAAAGCCTTCTTTAGCTATATCAAACATTTAGGTGGCAACTCTCAGATATGCTTTCAGCTACTGCAAAATGGCAAAAAATACACTGAACCAACTGACATTGCCAACATCCTGGTGGACAAGTTCAGTGCAAACGTCACCCCCCCTCACCCCCAAAAGGGCCCGTGTCCATCCCAGAAGAATGCAGAGCCCCAGACTTCATGGACATGCAGGTAAAAACAGCCCTCTCCAAAGCTAAGAACACAGCATCAATGGGACTGGATGATGTCCCAGGCTGCGTCTTACATGAGCTCCAAAAGGAACTAAACCCTCACCTACATTCACTGTTCAGACTCAACCTTACCACAGGCTATGTACCCAAAGAATGGCATACAGCAACAGTCATCCCACTCCACAAAGGTGGTGCCACAACAGAACCTGGGAACTATCACCCTATAAGGCTGACCAGTCTGGTCTGCAAAGCTATGGAGCGAATTATCATGGAACTCATAAACAAAGACATTGGGAGCCTCCAGATACTGGACCCTACCCAATTTGGCTTTGTTAAAGGCAGAACCTGCCTCCTAAACCTAGATGACTTCTATGAAACAGTTAACAAGGCCATAGATGAAGGGAAGGTAGTCCACACAGCCTACCTGGACTTCACTAAGGCCTTTGACACCATTCCCCACTCTGGTATCATAGACAAGCTTACCTGCTTGAACATTAACCCCTATGTCACGAGATGGGTGGCCAACTGGCTCATGGATAGAACACATATGGTCAGAGTTGCAGGTGCCATGTCCGACTCTAAACCAGTCAACAAGTGGCATCCCACAGGTCTCGGTCCTGGGACCCCTCCTGTTCAGTATATACTTCTCTGAGGTACAGGCAAGGAGGACTATGGCTGACCAAGTTCCCAGATGACTGTAAACTGGGGGTCATAATCGACTCTCTGGCTGACACAGACATCCTCCAGAAGGGACTTACAGAGACAGACACCTGGTGTCAAAACCATGGCCTCAAGCTGAATGCCAAAAAATGCATAGTCATCCCCTTTGGAAAAAACAAAGTGCCCACAAGTTACCACATAGGTGGTAATCCACTAGGTACGGAAAATGTAATTAGGGACCTGGGGAGCCAGGTAGATAGTAACCTCTCCTTTGATAATCACAATGGCAAAGTGGTTAGTTATTCCTTCTATGTAGCCTACCTAATCACGAAAGGGTTCACCTCTAGATCACGAGAGGTCATTGTGCTCCTCTACTCATCATCCATAATACAGTACAATGCCCCATTTGGTATGCACCTTAATTGGCACATGCAACAGCTGGTAAGACCACAGAAGTACTTCACCAAGAGGATCATGGGCCTCAAAGAGATGCCCTATGCAGCTCAACTAAAGAAACTCCAGCTCTACTCGGTTGCTTACTGCCTGCTCAGAGGTGATCTATGCCTGACGTATAAGGCCATGTCCAACCCGGAATTAATGGACATGCTCCACCTCAAGAAAAACAAATCTCTTAGAGCCACATGCTCCAGTGAATTAAACCTCAGCAAAGCAATAAACAGGACATGCTGGAGGGATAAATTCCTATCCCAGAGACTTCCCTCACTCTGGAATAGAATCCCAGTTGATGTTAGGCAGAGCCCCTTGCAGACTCTCTTCAAGAGGAATCTTGATGAGTAGATGGGAAATTGTAAATTTACCCCTGGGATCACTTCAGTGGCCCTGCTAGACAGAGGCCCAGGAAACTAATTTAAAAGGGAGGCGAAAGCCAACACATTCTGGCTAGGCTTATAAATGCCCTTGGGCAGATAGCCTAGTACCTACCTATGAACCTATGAACCTACATGCTCTAGGGACCTAAACCTTGTCACCACAATAAACAGAAAATGCTGGAGGGATAGATTCCTGTCCCACAGACTTCATATACTCCAGAATAAACTACCTATCTATATCAAACAAAGCTACTCATTAGCACTCTTCAAGGAAAATCTTGATTATTGGATGGGAAATAGGAAGTTCACCCTGGGGATCACTTCTGTGTCTCTGCATGACAGTGGCACAGGAAAATAAATTTCTTGGGTGGCAAAAGCCAGGGTACCTTTTAGGCTGGCCTTACATAGGCCCCAGGGCCGATAGACTAGTACCTACCTATGAACCTTTGAGCCTTGCCTAAAAAAGGTAATATGGGGACAGTACGAGCCTTGGCCAGTATTCAGAAGCATAGGGGCGACAGGTGCAAACCATCTGTAGTGAAGCAACAAGGCTGGTCTATCATGTCATCACAGGCAGACAGAGACTGGATCCCCTTTGAATGACACCAGACGCTCAGCCAATTGTTGAAGTTTATCATCTTTCTGTTATATTGCAGAATCATGTAGGTGAAGGTAAGATGCTACAAGGTTTGACCCTGTGTGTGCCAGCATGCGGTGCATCCACCCATATATGATATGGTCATGGCCTATGCATACAATACATTCACAATACACCTAGAATGATAAGCCTGCTGAGGTTAGCAAATGTGAAAAAAAAACCTTTGTGCAAACTGTCAGCAAGTAATATCTGTATTGCACCCTGTAACTCCATATTGCTTGCTGAAGTGTAAAGACGTACTTAGTTTGGATTAAGAACACCGCACTTGCCAACTGTGTGTCTCTCCCTTGGGAGGAGCAACCTTTTTGGAGACTACAACACCTTAAAAGTGGTATACTCATCTTTGCCCAGTCTGATGATGTCCCCATCCTACAAATATACCTGTGGAAAGGTGAAATCCCAGTAATGTGTATAGCGCGTCATGTAAATGCGTACTGCTGTAGTATCATAATGTAGTTAGGTAGGGATTTGCATCCTGCACTTGCCAAGTGTGTGTGTGTGTGTGTGTGTGTGTGTGTGTGTGTGTGTGTGTGTGTGTGTGTGTGTGTGTGTGTGTGTATGTGTCTCCCTGGGGAGGAGCAACCTTTTTGGAGACTACTCAAACACCTTAAAAGTGGTATACTCATCTTTGTCAAGTCCAATGATGTCACCATCCTACAAATATACCTGTGAAAAGGTGAAATCCCAGTAATGTGTATAGCACGTCGTGTAAATACGTACTGCTGTAGTATCATAATGTAGTTAGGAAAGAGTTTGAATCTTGCACTTGCTGACTGTGTGTCTGTGCTCCAGGTGTGTGACACCATTGGCCAATGTGGAGTGGGCTTTGATTTTTATAGTGTATGACACATCACAATGACAACTGTATGTGCATTTCACATGTAACGTAGCTGTGGGGCAAATCCATATACATACATGTGACCTCAAGTATTTCATAGGTGGGTACTCTGCTTTCTCCATGAACACATGTGTTATCTTTGCCAGAGCGTGCTGGTGCTTTCCAGACCTTAGGTCACTTCTGTATGCTTGTGACAAGCTTAGCCACTGCAATGATCCCTGGGCTATGGCTACAGTTTCACATCCACTCATCATGGTTTTTACTGAAGTGTGTGAGTGAGGGTTTATGCTTGAGGTATATTTGAAACCTGTTCCAAAGCAAGCAAAGTCTGGCAAAGATGACTAATCATTATAGGTGTGCAACAACCTCTGTGGATTAGCATGCAAACCCTTTATTGCTTATGTGCTCCACACAGGGATTTCCAAAACCCTTTGGTAATGTGATTATCAAAGGAGAGATGACTTAACACATGGCTCTATGTATACATTAGTACCTGTTCCACATTTTGGGGGCTACTACCTATGTGGTACTCTGGGGATACTTTGTTTTCTAAAAGTGGATAACTATACTTTCTTAGGCTTATAGCTTTTTAAGCATGAGTATGACACCAGGTATCTATCTGTATGATACCCTTTTGGAGGATATGTGTGTCATCTGGAGAATAAAGTATAGCCCTCAGTATGCATTTTCATCAAATGTGGGCAGACATATCCCAACTGTGTTTGCTTGTACCTAAGAAAGCTATATGCCAAACAGAAGTGGTCCCACGACTGAATGCAGGTATTGTTACTGGCATAGAATAGTACATGGAGGCTGGAAATGTTACTGTGTGTCCTACATCTGTGCGTCAGTTGTCAAGCCATCATCTAACAATCGTTTATGGACAGTCTGTTGAGGTTATGTCTAATACCAGTATGTGGGATGGGTGTGATTTGCTGGTGAGCTATAGCTTGGCTGTGTTGACCTCCCCTCCCTCACCTATAGCCTTGCTGACTGGCTTGAAGTCTACTAGGTGTAGGAGCCATGATTTGGCCTTTAGAGAACCTAAGTGGGTATGCTGCAGTGTTTGCAGGTTCATAATGTCACTGTTAATGAGTTCCATAATGTTGTGCTCCATAGCCTTCCAGATAACATTGGTCTGGCTTATAGGGTGAGAGTTTCCAGGACCTGTTGTAGCTCTACCCTTAATTTATGTTAACATTTGCAATGGGTGTGACGAGGGTGGAAAGGTTTAAGAATAAGTATATTAGAGGGTCAGGCCAGGTTTGAAGGTTAGTAGACCATGCCAGATAGGCAGGACTAAGTTGGTTTGTACATGTGCTGAAGAGGGATGCAGAGTATATTGTGAAATAGATGCTAAGGATGAAGCCGCCAGATAACAGGAAAAGAGGAATGCCTAAGAGGTTTATGGCTGTGGTGAGAGAGGACTTGCAGGTGGATGGTGTGACAGCGCAAGATGCAGAGGGCAGGAAGACATGGAAACAGATGATGTACTGTGGCGATCACTAATGGGAGCATCCGAAAGGAGAAGACGATGACGTAGCTCAACCCTTGTGGACTGTGAACACCATTACCGTACGTCATTCCACATGTATGTAACCTGTATAGAGGCTCCATCTGGACAGAGTGTTTAGGTGAGTGGTGACTTCATATGTCAGCTTGTGTATGACACAGCCAGGGACACTGTCCTTTACCATTGCCACTGTGGTGTGGACCTTGTTAAAGAGATGTTTTAACTAGAGTGTCTGTGAATCATCAGGTATTATGTTCTGCAGGTCTGGAAATGTGGTCCTTGTATAACGACAGGGTGGTGAAATCCACATTCAAACTGTCTGACAAGGAATTGGTAATGTCAGTCAGATAAGTGTACTTTGTGACCATTTACATTAACTGTGACTCAATCTGAGATTTCCCCTGTAGATTATGAACAACAGTAAAGAAAGTTTTAATGTTGTCTTTGGAATCATTGTCATTTTGTATTTTGAAGCTTGCCTTGTATGTTTATTGAGGGATTGAATTTTCCCAATGATACTGACCAGAGAGGTTATCCCTTCTTGGTATGCAACTCTTTTGTGGTATAACATCACACCTTCTATTATATATTTAGTTTATGGCAGGGGTCCATGAGACTAATGCACTTTTACTGTATAAGGGAGAATTTCTTGTGTTTCTGGCAGCACAGTCCATGCAACCCTGTAGGTGAACAGTGTGCATTAATACAGGGTTATGCAGCTGGGACAGTGTTAACCTTAGTAATGCAAACCAATGACAGATAGTAACAGCAGCATCACCCACAGCACAGTGTCAATGTGTGTCATACACACACATGCGTACTCAAGTTCCAAAACGTGTGTAGTACAATGCATACTGGCCACCAATAGAAACTATGTAGTGTTAACACTGACCAATACAGGGCATGTCACCCTGCCCATGTGTCCAATATGCATGTACATGCAGACAGTGCACCTCCACCATGTTCACAAATGTACACCTGCAAACCTGTGCTGCACACACCCCACACTTACTGTCCACTGTATAAGACATGCTGACACAACTACACACATCAGCAAAGTGGCACATGGGCAAACAAAACACAATTGGAATAAACACTGGTGGAAACAATACAACATTGCTAATTACAGCTTTAATGCATCATGCCTGCTCAGCTACACCTTCAAGGATATCATTACACTTTACTGCTGACAACATGCTACATATTCAACCATTGCTATACTTTATGAAAGTCACCCTGTGCATCACCACCATGTTAGCCTGTTCCTGCATCAATGTTACAGATGACAGGAGGTGGCACAGGTTTCATCATATGCACAGGGTGTGTTGTTGGTTTGCCAGATGCCTACACTAAGCCATACAATCGACATGTGTGTGTGTGTGTGTGTGTGTGTGTGTGTATGTGCATGAGGGCCATGAGTACTGTTATGGGCCAATGTTGATGTAATGTGTGCGGGTATGTGTTTGCCCTAGGTTTCTGGTTTATGTGTGTATGTCTGCATGCACACAGTTCCACCATGTGGCTGCCATATACGGGGATTTGTTGGACAGCTACAGACAGTACCTGGCAGGCTTTACAGATCACAGTCTCTGGCCATGGATACGGAATCTGTGCCTGGCAGGGGTGCTACAGACAGTATCAGGTACTAATCCAGACTGAGTACTATCCTCAGAGGTTGACATATGTCCACTGGATCCAGGTCCCTGCTGGGACTGGCCAGAGCCACGTGCACGTGGTCTTCTAGGACGGTCTATGGACAGCCCTCAGAACATTGCTGGGGCTGGTACTGGCACTACGGGAGTGGCTGTGACTTGCTGGACGTCCACGGCGACCTCCAGCTGCTGATGTTGCTGGCATACATCCACGTCGACGTCTCAACCGTCCCACACTGTCCTGACACATGGACATGACATTGTGGAGGACATCCAATGTCTCATCCCAACATCTATCAATGACCTCAGTGTAATTACGTATGGCACCTGCTAGGTCACGGATACTGTCATTTATAGAAGTGTTATGAGCCCTATGTGCCCTTAGTCCCTGTCTGGTGTACCACTCCATTTGTGCCTGTGCCTCCATAACAGCCTGGAGAACATGTGTGTGGTTGAAAGAGCTGTGGCACGTCTGCCAGGGGCATGATGACCAGCAGTGCTCTGGGGAGAATCCCTGGGCATCTGCCAGTGGTGATGATGGATGTACAGACAGTATGACTGTGTGTATGGATGGGGTGGAGACTTATGTACTGTCAATTGGTGGCCCAACAACAGACCCTGACAAACCTGCCTGTGCCTCAACACACCTATCCTCATGATCACTGTCTGTTTCAGTGACATCAGGTTCCCTGATGTACTGTACCAGCCCCACCTCAGCACCTGAGAGAGGAAAACAGGAAACACACTTTAAGACCTGAACATGATGTCAGACCACATGCACACATGCGCACATGCACACATGTACACGCACGCATGCGCACATGCACACATACACAAATGCACTCCTCTCTAAAGCAGACACACACAAAACACCAGCAATCTCAGAACATACACAATAGCAGGTGATGGTGGGGTACAGTATCACAAGCAAAACAGTCATATCACACGTCAGCATGCAGGACATGTGTTGGTCAACAGCATGCAGTGCAAGTGTAGAGAGTCCTTGTTACTAACAGTATACATGGCTTTGATGCATTTGTTTTGTTATTATGTGATTGGCCTCCCCCTGGAACGCAATGCATACATGGACACAACATTGCTGTGCAAGTATTCAAAACTCTGTAATGTACTGTGTACCATAACTCACAGGTCTACATACCATGGCTGGATGTGTATCTGTGTGTCAGATAGGCATCCAATGCTGATTACAGCCTCTGTGTCTTTAGCAAATAATTGTGGACACAGTTTTAGCACATGCATGATGAGTATTCACACGACATCATCAGTGGTGCATGTATAATTGATGGAATATCATTTGTCCACATATCCGATGTACAGTAGTTATGGTGAGTGTAGATCATATTGTGGACATGCCAGTGTCATCCATGACATGGCATGCTAAAACACAACTGCATATTTAAACATCACACATACCCAATGTATGTCATGTGACCTAGCCACTCAATAGCATCACAAGACATATATGTGTCAGTTGTGCAAATGGTGATTGGTATGCATATTGTTTAGAGGTGCATATGTTCGCACACACACAACACTGAGGTGTATAGCAATGAAAGCTATGTGTAGTACTGTGGTTACAATAACTGGATGGGGTATAGTACCATAGGCCATCATCATGAAGCATCATGTGGTCACTCAAGGCTACAAATGTTTCCCAAACCAGCACTAATCATGCTGTACTGGAGCTGTACTACCTTGGCTACATTCACCATTTCACAACCAGTTGTTACATGGGTTTGTAAGGAGGCCAATAAGGAGCATTGCCTGACATGAATGTGTAGTGTGCTGCAGAGTGTTTAAATGCCCCATGATAGGCCTCTACCCCCTCAGGTATATTATGCGTAATGTGTGGATGAGATTTTGGATACTGGAGTGTGTCTTTACAGAGGGTTTGTGAATCCTTTATGTGTAGCATGTTAAAATGCTCTGTGTATGACATAGTTGTGTATGTTATGTGCATGTTGAGTATCAACTTTGCCTATCCAATGGTCACTACAGTGTAGCCACATTTGTTTGAGATGGTCTGGGTATTGCATGTGTTTGAGGCAGCTAATCACATTAGTGAGATGTGCGTGGTCGTACACCAAACATGCAAAGCATGCATTATGGGTAGGTGTGTTACATGTGTACATGGCCTACACATTAACTATGACGTGCTCTTTTTATTTACAATAATAAATGTAGGACACACTCACCAGCATCTGTCCGCTGCCTTGATGTCACCCCAGAGGGACCTACATAGAGATGAGACAGTTTGTCAGTGGCCACAACTGTGGCATTATTACTGTGCGTTTGCAATCTTACAGTAGAACAACAGTTTACATTCACAGGCCTACAGATTATGTTCCAAATGATCAGTATTGCACAACAACAGGCTCCACATCTCCTAACTACACACTCCACATCTCACTTATGCATGATCTACCAATACAGATAACAGTAGTCTACAGATATGCCATGTTACCTGCATGCTCCATGTGTTCTTGCTGGGTGGCTCCAACCTATATCACGGTGTACATCTGCTGCTGTTGTTGGGCAGGTGCCGCGAGGCTCAGGAGCAGCTCCTCCACTCTGGTGAGGGGGGGATGGATATTAACACCACATCCTGTTGCAAGCTGTTGTCTCCACACATCAGAAGCACGCTGATGGACATGTCTGAGTAGATTACTGCAGTGGTGGCGTACCTTCTCATATGTCCAGTTATGCAGGCCTACCTCATTTACCCTCCGGACAACATCTTGCCACATTGCAGTACGCTCCTGCTGGTTCTGGCTGGTTCGTGAGAAAATTAGACTGTAGTGCTGAATCATACAGCTAGTAATGATCTCATCTTCAGCACTACTATAGCTGGGATTTCTGTGATGTGCCATTATCCCTGGAAAACAAAGACAAAATATGTCTGAGCAAGTCATATGGCACATTTAATATTATACAGTACAGATATCAATGAACTGCCATATATAGCAACCTATTAGCTGAGAGTGAAACACTAACTACCACTTATCACTGCTCACCCCACAACTGCTTGAAAGTGCCTGTCTCACTCTATCTAATGAACCATGTTCTGCACAGCAACAAAATAAAATCACTATATAAGTCAGAGTACCCGGCACACCGTATGCAACACAATGCACCACCTAGCCACAGCAGATATACATCAAGCTGATGTGTAAAGAAATATGTCATCCATCACAATGAGTGTAAGGTCCAGTAAATGTATTACTATTATACCACACAACTTGTTAATGGCAAACCCGTGGCCAAAATATGTGCACAACTGGGAATATAGGTTGCATACTGCTGTAGTCCACTATAAATGTTGCTAGATACGCAGATATATGTTTTACCACACATATGACAGGGGACATGTTACAGACATACCCACACACACATCAGACATAATTACAGGACACAAAGGTATGGCAACCCAGATAAGCTTTACCTGTGTACTATACAGTACTGTGTTGTCAGTACTTACAAAACCTTAATCTTGAGGAATGTAATCTGTGATGAATACAGGGACCACACAACAGTGGATGCAAGCAATGTGGACATACACCATACTTTGCTGTACAGACCCAGAGCTTCAAGTAGTACTACAGTACACACAGGATTTGGATTCAACATCAGTACCAATCAATAATCATAGATGCAGTGCTTTAGCCTCCAATGACACACCCCAGTTAAAACCAAGGGACTTAATCACACTGTATGCCATAGCACTTTTTCTGCCTAGCAACAGAATACACAGCTTTTGCTGGGATCAAAGCAAGGACCCATAATACCATGACATAAACAGTTTCCCACTAAGCTATCCCACAAATACATATCTTTGATGTATTCACAAACACATCGACCATCACAGTCAGTCAACAATACAGAGAATCTATTGCAACATGTAAATGTAGGTGTGTATGAGTATATATGACTCTCTCTCTTTATATATATATATATATATATATATATATATATATATATATATATATATATACACATCCATTGGTGTACATATACATATATATGTAGGCACATACACATTTCACCTTTCATAGTGGGAATATCAATAATACAAAGGATGTGAGGTGTACAGTAATGTAATAATATCGTACAGTGTTGTGATAAATGTGTTGAAAGTGTTCACAGCCCAGGTAGCTTTAACAGGCCTCACTGGCTTCAACATTGCAAACTGAACAAACCATCCACACTGTTTAACCACCACATGTCATATACCAGCACTGTATGCTGTCTTGTTTGTCACACACTAAAACCTACATACAAATATGCACATACTAACCTTCACCAACATATACATCTCCACCCTTCACAAACAGTTGCAATATGTCCCCTGCTCTATGCACATATACAGATGTGAATATATATGACATATACATTTCTCCGTATGTGTGTGGCATACACACACAAGGTCCACACTGTTGTAAGTCCCTGGACCTCACAGCTGAACTGTTGGGCCTTGCTGCAACACAAACAGGGGTCACGTGAACACACACTAACATTAGAGGGGGTATATATAGCTACAAATGCTAGATAAGCATACTAGACTGCTACAGCAGTTGCCAATGCTAAGCTACACTTTAATATGACTATCATGCATGTGTTGCTCTGTCACACCCATGTTTATATAATGTTAGCACTAATCCCCCCAACAGCCATTGGCCACACTACTGTACAGAACACAGATAACATGGATCAGAATTTTGACATTTAATGCTGAGCTACACATTTCACAGGTATGTCCCACTGCCCACAGGTACACACTGCATTGTCCATAGCAGTAGTTAAGCAGGGCATCTGTGCATAGATAAGTACTGCTGCCACATATGAATGGTTCACATTATGTGGACTACTCTTCAAAAACATCTACTACATGCCAGTAAATACATATGTGTCACATACCTTTCCTTTGTATGATTTTGTATTATTTCTTTTTCCTTTTCTCTGTCTCTCTCTCTCTCTCTGCAGTCTCTGCAATAGAGTGATTGAGTTTGTTGGCAGCGATTGCAGCCTGCTTTTGTAGGTATTTGCACATGAGCATGTGATGGCCTCTGCAACAATTAGTGGCCACTATTTGCTAATTTCATGCAGCCTGCTGTGTAGTAATTGCAGTAATCACTGTCATAGCAACCCAGTACTATAAATTGCTAACTCAGGTAGGCGTGGCCCTTTCAGCTTTCCAAGATGGAGATCATCCTTGTTTGCTGTGGACATCACTGTTTAAGACAGAAGGTTGGTATAGTTCTTGTATCAGAAGCCAGGGGTGTAAGCCAGTGATTTACATTTTGTACTCAGACCAAAATGTTGCTGCTTCCAGTACACACTTGTCAGTGTAGAAATGTACTCACCCCTCAAAATGCTAACCCAAGATACATGGGAGGATGTACTATTGAGATGTATTCCTTCGGCACAAGAATTGTTTGTGAACTGCTATACTGTGAATATTCATTTACTCAGTTTTAAACAGTTTGTGCTTTTTAGTGTTGACATTAGCACAAGCTGCTCAAGAAAACTGGACACATTTCAGTACTGTGAGTATGCTTACCTACATCCTTGGTAGACCCTGCACACACAGGTATATTCTACATTTGGGTAGGGGTGCAGAAGTACAGAGAGTGTATGTATTATTGTGTGAATTTTATCTTGCTGGACTTACAGGGTTGCTGTGTACATGTTAGTTTATCAAGGCAAGTAGTCTGTCTCCGTAACTCCCAACTGTGGACCTATCCACATGGTAGCCAGAGATTAGCCTGTTATTCTTTGTCTGTGCACCACACAGGTATTTTCAGCACTAGAGCAATGGCATTGTTACAGTTGGTTGCTACCAGTACATGGCTACATCCTTTTGTATTTCAGTATTGTATTCCTACATAAGGGTATGCTTCCGGAACTCCTTCCAAAGCTATTTGCACAGTGTGTAACAGCAGAAAGGCTGCTATACATCTGTGTTTCTGCCTCTGCCAGACCTCTCAAACACTCAGGTACATATTGAACAGACTCAAGGAAAAGTAGAAAAAAAGTCAGGGACATCTTTAAAATATTAGTGCTATTAAGTTGAGACTTTGAGAGAACCAGAACATATGGATTAATACACCTTTTCTGAAGTAAAAGAAGTGTCTAACTCTTAATTATTGTCATTACTCATTACGTGTAATTCACCACCTTTCTGGCCAAAGTTAGTAGTTTTCGGAGGGATTCAGAGGGACAGAGCTAAATTTTGTTTCAAAATCAGGGAAATCCCTGAAAATTAGGGACAGTTGGGAGGCATGCCCTCTGCCCTAAACAGATATGCCAGTGTTTGTCCTGCTGTGATACTGTGTGGGGGTTGTAAAGTGGTGGGGTAACATTATTTCCTGCTAGAATGGCTGCTTCTCTTATCACAGTCATGTAATGTAATCCCACAACAGCTGTTGGTAAAAATCCACAGAACAAGTTGTGTGGTATGGCATTCCTATTTTTCCTTTACATTCACTCATTCTGATGCATGATATATTTATTTCAGCACCAACTTTTATATCTACCGTGGCTTAGTGGTACTTCATGCAGTGAAGTGTTTACAAGGTCCCGGGTTCAAGAGTGACACAGGTGTTTTATTTTGCTGCTGAGCAAAACAAGGGCCCTCATATACAGAGTGACTATGGCACTTTTAAGAAGTTGTAAGCGGGTTTGCGCGATGCTTAGCTAAGCGCAAACAAGCGCAAACCCGCTAACTACTGCTTAATAGTGCTTACTCCCGCTAACCCACGTGCTCATTTCTTTGAAAGAAAAGAAAACTGGGGAGATAGGAAAGTGGTGAAAAAGGGGCACAAAGAGGGAAAGACAGTAGGGAAAATAGCTCAGGATGTGCAGGATGGGTGTAGGGAAGGTCCATAGCTGCCCATTTCTTTAACAGCAACAGCTGTGCATATGGAATAAATTTGGAGGTAAATATGAAACCTTCAACCCCTGAGAGAGGGTTGAGGACAACAAAGTATGTTGTAATGCCAATTAAATTACATTTTATGTATCCAAGGGACATTTGTGCAAAATGGGCAGCTATGTATGGGGCGTAATTTTTTTTTTTGGGGAGCAGATTGCCCTTTTTTTTTTTCAGGTGAGAGTGGAATGTGGGGTAGGGGAAGTAGGTATATTTGGGGAGGCAGGATGGGGAGGTAAACAGACAAGACAAACAAGATGCATACAGAGGTGGAATATGACACGTGGTGGGTGAACACCATTGATGGGGAGGGATGTTTGGAAATCGCAAAACCATGAGCCCACAGATGGCAAAAGTGGAACTGAGATCCCCACCCATGGGCAGTCACCACTGCACCTTCACAGCCCAGAGGGTGGCTGTGCTGGGGGCTGTGCAGGAGGGGCAGGCTGACCCGGGAGTTGCGCCACTCGTGCCTCAAGCTGGCGTAGAGGTTCTGCAATAGAACGCTCGATCTCTCTATGCACCACAGCCTGGACCATTCGAAGGGTGATAGGTGGCCCTCCTCTGCCCCCATGCTTGCATGGGGGGCCGAGCCCCATCCCCTGCAGCGCTTCCACCTGAAGGTGGCACAGGGCCAAAGGAGGAGGATGTCCCAGGCTGGGCACCGGACCTGCTGGTGCCAGGTGCCATGGCCAGCTGAGGTGGGACAGGTGGGTCTGCTGGGACCGGCCTTCCCATACAAACTATGTTTGGGAGAATTTAATAAAGATATGGGTTAGTAACATTCAACAGCATTCTCAGTTAGTTATAACAGCATGCAGAAGCATTCCCATTAACCCAACACACCAGAGTTTCAATAGTTGAAAAGCAAGCATAACACATGCATATATAGAATAATAGTGGACATTACAACAGCATGCAGGTTTAATTGATGGAAATAGGCCACCAATATTGTGGTATTTGAACAGGGCACATGCATAGAAATGAATGCAAATATTTATAAACCAATAGGACATATGTCCCAACAAATGTTTTGAGATTAGACATACCCATTGAGGTGTGGGATTGCATTTTTTTATGCACATACAGTGGGGTGGAAAAGATAGCTCAATTAACTTATATATCCTTCTAGTTTACACTACATTCCTATTAACTGCAGTTATATGTACCTTACATGTATCATTACACTACCCAATGTCCTTCTATTGTGCAACTGGATGTTGCTAGATCATTATATACATGAGCTTTATCTGACATACAAACTGTCCAGGATGCAGATGTTACTGCTACATATTTTGAGAGTTGCTCACACACACACTACTGCTGAGATGGTACACTGACAGCTCTACTTTCATATAATTATCTAGATATGTTCAGGTGAAATTATCAGTTATATGTTAACAGCTCCCTACATTTATGGCAGCACACTGACATTTCTGTGGAACACAATACCAAGCTACTCATGTGCCAGATTAACCTGTACATGCCGGGCATGAACCAACAGTTAAGGGCTGTAAATATGCATAAAAGCTACTGGCACTCCCTTCATCCACTTTATATGGGCCTACCCAAGTGTGGGTTAACTAACACTGTTTAATAACAGTACTATTTCTAAAATGCAACAGTACAACAACATATCAAAGAAAATCACACAGATGCACTCCAGGAATTATACCTTTATTAAAGATTTATTACACCTTTATTTATTGGGTTAAAACACTTTTTTGAAGGCTCTCTCATTTATTTTATATAACAGTACATGCAGAATAATTACTAACCTGCCTGGTGACGCAGCCTTTGCAGCCTATCTTCATGGGCTTGCTGATTCATAGCCCGGACACCTGCAGCTGTGAAGTAAATGCAGTGATAATGATACATACCTATCCATAGTAAAGACAAGAATAGCAATTCTTAAATACTTAATACAATGGCTACTTACTCAGTACTGGGGAATTTGCCATCACACAGGCCTCCTGGATCCACTGGTCCAGTTGATCCTCCTTACGTTGCTTCAGGTCAGAGTAATGGTGCCTGACCTGCTCACCAGTCCGAGGAACACCAGTGGCACTGGTGAGATCACGAGCTAGACAGTTCCAGGCCTCCTTTTTGTATTGGGTGCCCTGGTACTGGCCCTGCAGGAGTCTTTCCTCATGACTGTGGACAAGGAGCCAAACCATTACTTTGGTCTCCTCAATGCCCCAAAGTTGTGCTCGAAATAGAGTGTCTTCTCCAACACTGGCCATGCTGACTGCAGAAGGGAGCTACAACCAGTTATGGCAAGTATTCCCGCCTGTGGAGCTTAAATATGTCTCATTTCCCTCACTTATTTGTGATTGGCCAGTTTTGAAAAAACTCAGCTGTAGGCACACCTGCTTAGCTGATGTTAGCAATGTTTAATATTCCTTTGATAGATATGCGTCTGTTGAAAGTGCATGGTTATGAAATGCTGTCATGGCTTAGTGGTTATGTACTGTGACTATAGTGCACAGTATCCCGAGTTCGAGCCCTGTCACTGTTTTTTATTTTCCTACTGGCCAGACCTGAATGGTTAAGGTACAGTAAAGGAGGTGTGGCCATGTTTAGCCGAATTTGCTCAACTTTGCCCGACTTTGCTCAGCATTGTCTGATGTTGCCCGACTTTGACAGACGTTGCTCAACGTTGCGCTGTTTAGTGCGGTGCGCAGCTACGCGCAAACATGTTCTATTTGCGCAAGTTTGCGAGATGCGCAGCGCCACGCAAAGACATTGCGCTAAGTTAACGCAGTGCTCCGCTATGAGCAATTAAATATAAATATGCTCAATAGTGGTAAAATATGCTTAGCAGTGCTTTACATTGCTTAAAATAAGTCACTCGTGCATCAGTATGCATAACCATGTCACCTTCCTATATATATATATATATATATATATATATATATATATATATATATATATATAAAATTTGTTCACTACTACATATAACATTTCGATGCTTTTTACAAAACTTTATATAATACAGGTCAGGAAATATTTTTGTCTACAGATTTCCAACAGAAAATAAAAAGTGTAGTGGTGGGACTCAAACTGGGAATGCCTCCTCTTTGTGTGAAGGCTCTAACCACTACGCTATTGCTATTTCACTTAATTTGCATATATTTTTCTTATTATCCTCTTCGGTGTCTACACTGCTAACTGTAGCTAAGCAATGGGAAAACCCGCACAAAAATGGGCAGCTATATCAGAAATGAAAAAAAAAATTCCTTTTACTTTTTATATTTGTACGTGGTTTATTATATGGGGGAGTTTAGTGTTAGAATGTACACATGTGAGCAGACTCGCTCATGTAACTAGACATTTCCCGAGTTTCAAACTTGCAGGGGCGTGGATTTTTGGACTGATCGGCAGTCAGACACGCCCCTACACTCATCCACGCTCCGTGTTAGTTTTAGAGTTGAGGCAGCACGCCCTCATTAATATGCATGGCGCGCTGCCATCTTACTCTTAGACTGGCTCTTCCGTGTAAGACTAATTTAATCTTACATGGAAGATTAGTGAATCCTGGGGAGCATTAAGCATGGAGAGGACTTTCATTCATCCTTCACTGTTAATCTCAACTCAAGCTATGAATAAAAATGAAGCAGATATAGATAAGTGAAATAAACAAAAATTCACCTTTTAGTTAGGCCTTCTGTTATTAATATAAACACCATCCCAAGTCTCTTATTTCTGCAACAATTTGATTATATATATTCCTTAAGAATTTTTCAAGTTAGTGAATATAATAAAGTTTCTATGGCAAGATAAGAATCCAAGTCATCACTTTTGAGTTATCTTTAAACATATGCCAGGTCTTAAGCAGGCAGACTTGAATTTCTAGCTCTTGAGCGTTTTTTTATACAATGCCAAGAATGTTAAAATTATTTATAATTTCTGAGCACTTCACTTTCTGTAAGGCAAACACTCCTCTACAGATTACGGTGATCAGGTCATTAATTCAGAAAATGGAAATGTACTTGCATGGAAAAATCACTGGGATTTTTACAAAACTTCCTCTTTTCCTGAAATGGTTGACTCTATATTCTTAAGACAATATCAAAATTTAGGTCAATTCAACATTTTTGCTAATGCAACCTTTAGCCAACAATCCTAATTTCCTGCTAAATGACTCAATGCTAAACGTAGCAATGTTTGAGATGATTAAACAGCTTTGCCTGTATCATCTATTACATAATAGTAGACTGATCTCTAATGCAACTTTCAGAAAATATTAGAATCATTGTAGGTCAATGCTACATATAAAGTTGATTAGGCTAGTAATGTTCAAACTTACAAATGCATTTTAAATATGACATAGGGAGAAATGACCTAGTCTCCTCAAGATTCAATAATCCTAAGGAAAAAAAATCATCATTTATCATTCCTGGAGAATTACAATTTGGATTCAAAGAATTACTCAAAATTGCACATCTCCAACTGCCAGTCAACTTATCTTCATTGAATAAATGTAAATCTGGACTGGTCTCATACAATATGACATAAATGACTATCATTTTTTAAGTTCACTTATCAACAATTTATGCTACTGCACAACACCTACTTGATTTCCCAAAATTGTCAGCACTGCCTAAACTGTCTTCTCCTGAATACATATGATGTAGGAAAGATGGACTTGTCTAAGGTTTAACATTTTTTTGTGGTTGTGCAGCCCTCTTATGCCAGTTCAGTAATGTCTAGATAATTTATTGAACAATAAGAAACACTGGTATAACTGCCTATGGGGTCTACATATTCAATATCATACATCTGGTAATACCTACCTACAATGTTTGATCCCAGAGTTATTTTTTGTTACTATGTTTGATATCATCTTGTTTATTTTTTGCTACAAAACACTGCTTAAAAGAGAATAGATCTGGGGTTTTCCAAGATGACCACAAACTGATCAAAAGCTTAATTTCAGTTCTTCCAGTGTAAAAAAAAGAAATGATAGATAAAGGCTTGTAATTCTGCCCATTTTACTAAAATTCAGTTACTGGCTATTAAGTACACTTGTCTGGATGCCAGCAAAGAAGAAACGTAGCCTGAAAGAAAATCAACTAGAAAAGGCAAAGAGAAAACACTGACTGAGAAGAATCCTGCAGTGGTTCAGCAAAAAGCAATTCAAGCTACAGCTTTGGTACAAGTAATGGCTTCTAGTAATTTACAGGAAAAAATAAGTCAAATGTGGTCAGAGTTGATTAAAATAAATGAAACATTATAGCAGTATATCAACTCAAATTACAAAAGGATGGGAAAATGGAATAAGCTTTAAACAGCTATTCAGATGAACTATAAAACTGTAAAAAATGAAGAAAAGGCTGACTATGACACTGGTCAAGAAGAGCTGTTTCAAAAAATAGTAGAGTTAGAGGATAGAGCATGCAGAAAAAAAAAAGAAGTTCTTACCATAACGTTCCAGCTGTGTTGTTGATCTTCATTCATTCATTACTGATGGGTGTTGGTTCTGTCCTCAGAACAGAGTCGGCCTTAAAACAAGCTAGCGCCAACCAAAATAATCTCGCTTAGCCATAGTGCCTCTCCCTTTTACCTCAGATCGAGTTTGTCCATAAGAAAGAAAGCAAAGGCTTTTTCTGAGCAAATTCCCTAATGCACGATTAGGACCAAATACGAACCTTCAGGAGCCTTTTGGAGGGGGAAGGAGGGAGGGACATAATGAATGAATGAAGATCAACAACACAGCTGGAACATTATGGTAAGAACATAACTTCTTTATCTGATGTTGTTAATCTTCATTCATTCCTTACTGATGGGACAGAGTCCCTAGCTACTTTATGTCTTGGGAAGCCCTATGGAAGGATGTTCCTGAGTACCACTGAACCAAAGGATGCTCTCCCCCTGGAGACCAAATCCAATTTGGATGAGTGATAAAGGTATGAGTAGTAGCCCATGTTGCAGTTGCACAGATATTGTCCATGGAAGCCCTTAAATGAAAGGCAACAGAAGTCGCCACCAATCTGGTTGAATGTGCTTTGACCTTACCCGGTAGAGGAGTTTTATGTTGGTAGGTGAAGCATATACAATTTCTTAACCATTTAGATAAAGTTACATTAGACACAGATTTACCTAAATTTGGTCCCGAGTTAGATATAAATAACTAGTCGGATTTCCATAGTGGTTTAGTTCTGTCTAGACAGAATCGTAGTGGTTTATGTACATCCAATAAATGAAGGCAGTATTCTCCTTTATTTGAGAAGTTTGGAAAGAAAACCAGTAGGTCAATAGTCAAATCCAAAATAACTTTGGGCAGGAAAGTAGTATTAGTCCGTAGTGATACTCTGTCCTTATGAAAGACCATGTAAGGACATTTTATGCACAAGGCTTGGCGTTCAGATATTCATCTTGCTGAGGTGATGGCAACCAAGAATAGGGACTTCCAGGATAAAAATTTTATATCATAAGTGGCAACAGGTCAAAACGAGATCAAGTCAAGGATTGTAGTATTGATGTCAAACTCCAAGGTTTAATTGGTTCTTTGAAGGGTGGTCTGATGTGTGAGACCCCCTTTCAAAAAGGTTTTACAAAGACAGTGGGAAATTAAGGATGAATCCTGGAATCCATCGTGGAAATTTGTTATAGCAACCAGGTGTACCTGAATAGGGGAGGGTGACGCCCCCAAATGAAAGAGGATTAACAAATAATCCAGTACAGCACTAACTGGAGCTGAGCAGGGGTCTAGTTCTTTCTGTCAAGACCAAATAAGGAATCTCTTCCACTTGTTAAGACAGATTTTCCTGGTGGATGGTTTGTGTGAAGACAGAAAGATGTTACATACAGGGGAGGAAAGGTTATTCTGCCTGGCAATTACTGGAAGTGGAGAAACTAAGTTGGCAGCTTGAGACGCTATATGTTTGGATGTATCAACCCCTGCGGGTGTAATAGCAATTCCAGAGTTGGCTCCAGAATCCATGGTTGATGTATAGGTGAGGCCAAAGAAAGGGAAACCAAACTTGGGGCCAATAGGGGTCCAATGAGGATTACTCTGCTTCTCAACCAAATGGCCTTCTTTATAAAGTGTGGAATCAGAGGTAGAGGGGGAGGAAGCATAAAGAAGTCCAGTGGACCAATCGTGTATTACAGCATCCCTCGGGGACTCTCCCTGCGGGGGGATTAGAGCAAAGTAGCTGCTGTATTTGTGGTTTGTTGGTGAGGTGAATAGGTCGCAGCAGGGCTGACCCCCAGCAGTCGAAAATCTTCGCTGCTATGGTTGGATTGATGGAACACTCGTGAGGCAGGAGGATGCATCTGCTCAGTTTTTCCGCGATCACATTGGAATCCCTGGGAATGTGCATTGCTATGAGAAAGCAGTTGGAAGCCATAACCCATGGCCAAATTCTCATGGCCTCTCGACACACTGGGTAGGACTTGGTTCCCCCTCCCCTTGTTTGTTCATATAACAGACCACTGACATATCGTCCGACTGGATAGCAATTGTCCCTGACAGAAGGGTGGAATGCCTGCAATGCTTGAAGCACTGCCTCAATTCCAGAACACGGATATGCAGATTGGCCTCCACTGGTGACCAAGTACCTTGGACTGTCTGTGCCTGGAAGAGACCCCCACTCAGTCAGGAAAGCGGCCATGGTCACTGTGGCCTTGGGCTGGGGGGGGGGGAGAAAGGATGACTCCATAAAATTTCACCTGGCTTAATCCACCAAAGTAAAGCTTGTTTGTATTGATTCATTATGCAGATTTGGAAGGACAATGGATGACTCAATGAAGACCACTGTGCTAGTTGCAGCCACTGTAGTAATCTCATGTGTACTCTTGTCAGCGGAACTATTGCTACTGATGCTGCCATTGATCTGAGTAGTTGGAGGACTGCCCAAACTGGAACGTTGTTTCAAGAGAGTATCACCTGGTTTTGGGAGGTTAGTCTTTCCAGTCAGTGAAGAGGGAGGAAGACTAGGCAAGACTGAGTATTGAAAACTGCCCCTATGACTTCCAAAGTCTGAGAGGGGAATTATCCTGTATTTCTCCTCATTTATGGAGATCCCCAAGGATTTTGCTAGGTTTTGGATGTAATGCAGGGCTGTAATCAGTAGACGCTTGGTGGCGGCAGGTAAGGAGCCAGTCGTCTAGATATGGAAACACCCAGAATCCTTGCAGTCTGAAGTGAGCTGTTACCATTGCCATGCATTTGTTGAACACACTGGGGGCCATAGAGAGTCCAAAGGGCAGCACTTGAAATTGGTAGTGATTGGCTCCCAGCCAGAAGCAGAGGAATCTTCTGGAGCATTTGTCCATTTTTATGTGGTAATACGCATCCTGAAGATCTATCAAGCACATCCAATCATCTTTCCCCAGGAAGGGTAGGACAGACTGAACCGTCACATCCGGAATTTTGTTTGAACAACAAATTTGTTTAGGATGCTGAGGTCCAAGACTGGCCTCCAGTCTCCTGTCTTTTTTGGCACTAAAAAGAATCTTGAGTAAAATCCGGATCCTATTTGGTCTGGTGGGACTGTTTGGATGACTTTTTCAGAGCAGCTTTTGTATTTCTTGAGCTGCGACTTCCCTTTGACTGGGTGGAATGTCAGGAATGTGCCTTAGCAGCTTTGGGTAAATATTGAAATGGATGTGATAACCTCAGGCAATTATCGTCTGCACCCAAGAATATGTGGTTATCTTTCGCCAGGCAAGCTGGTGCAGAGAGAAACTTCCCCAGACTGCTTCCAGAGGTAAGCAATCAGGCAGCACTTCAGGGGCACTTGTAGGGCTGTCAAGAGGCTGATCCAGAAAATCTCTGGATCCCTGATTACGCAGACTCCCTTCTGCCTCTGTAGGGGTGCCTTCCAGAAGAGTTACCCCCTCTTCCCCGGGGTGTAAACCCATCACGTGTGCCTTAGAAAGGACCATGGGACTTCTTGTGCCACATATTTCCACTCCTCTGATTCCTGGAGTAAGATCACGGGGGGAGGGGGGCGTATGCCCATGGCAGACAGGGTCTTGTCGTCCTTTTCACACCTGGCTAACATGTGTCTCAACCCCAAAACCAGCACAATCCTGGCACTCAAAAGAGATGGAAATGAATTTCTTTGCCACAGCGAAATGTGGAACCAACAGCTTTATTGCATAAATGCAATTACACCACAATAGCGTTTTCGTCTTCTGTTATACTTCCTCAGATGCAAAACAGATTTAACAAGCTGTGTCTTCCTTTTATACCACCCATAGTGCATGCAATTATTTAATCAACCAATAAAATCATTACTTTAAAATCATTCCGTTCCTTAAAATGAAATACAATGCATTTAAAATTCATATTGACAAATATATACTAATGCGACCTAATCTGTTACATTTACACTTAATACAAAATGTGCACACCAACAATGAGTAAAATTCATGTGTATATTAAATATAAAATGTATAAATATGTATAATATATAAATATTGAATAAATAGGTAAATATATACATGTATAAAAATGTGTGTTGAAATGTATGAAAATATATATTGTATATGCTAAAATAAACATCCTGAATGTGCCACTAAATATTCAAAACTTGAACCTGTTATTTTCACTGGTTAAAATATTTTCCATACAGTGTATTTATAATTTAGCAGCTCTCATCTTTAAAACTGGTACTATGGATAGATGTTCATTAATTCTTGGGTGCTTGTTAGCCTCCAACACCAACTGCCAAAAAAGCTCCCTCACATCTATTCTTGTTTCCCATGCACCACCCCTAGGGTCAGGGACTATTTTCCAAAATAAAAAATGTCCACTTGGAATTTTTACAGTTCAATGTGTGCTTGTATAATGCATTATTATGATCCTGTGTCCTTACAGCATTCATATGTTCATACACCCTCCTCTTTAGTTTATGTGTGGTCTTGTCCACATAAAATGCCCCACATATTTTACATAAAGCGAGGTATACAACCCCCTTGCTATCACAGTTAGCAAAGGTGCCAGATTCAATAATCTTCCCTCTCTCCACAATATACACTTTATTCTGATTAATAATGTAGGGACACTGCGGGCAAGAACCACACTTATAAGTTCCTTTCTTTCTTTGACTAATAACCTTTTCTTGCTCCAAAATGTCCTTAAGATTCCTTCCTTTCTTCTAACTAAATTTTAAAGGGGCCTTGAACAATACTTCTAAATCAGAATATCCACTAAACTTGTTCCAGTGTGCAGCTATGATGCCACTGATAGCCGGTGTGTCTATACAATACTGTAGGACAAAATTTCCCACTGGGTGATATTCCATTTCCTATCTGTTCTTTCCACCTTGCTGTTCTAGGTGTTCTACCTGTGATGAAACCATAGCTTTGTTGTTTCCATCCTCATTTCCCTCCAAATTCAAACCCAGGATAGGACAAAACCTACCTGTTCTACCCACCCTTACCTCGGCCACTGTTTGCTCAATAAGGTCAACTGAATATTGTCTTTCTATAAACATGGCCTTTAATTTGTTGATTTCTATTTCAAAATCTATATCACAAGAGGTCATTCTAGAACTACGTTTAAACTGCCCCTTTACAATACTCCTTTTTTGTGCAAAAGGGTGGGAACTTGAAAAATGCAAATAGGAATTAGAAAATGTCCCTTTCCTGTGTGTCTCACTTTCGGGCCAAAGAGGGAAGAAGCATCCTCTAGAGCATTAAGAAAGGAAGATTTAAAAGGGTCCACAAAATCACAAAGGCGCATCCAGGCATGAAGTCTCATGATATCTGAACCCGCTGCTCTAGCCGCCGCTTCGGTAGAGTGAGAGATTAACTGCATGCCCGAGTTGGACATAGATTCCAGGGTTGCAAGTTGTAATGAGACTTTGTCACGTACTTCATCAGAGACTGCTCCTGCCAAGGTTTCTGAGAGTTCTGAGATTAGGTCTCTCTGGAGTTTGGGAAAGTGTGCCAAGTAATTCAAGGACCGTGTGGCAAAGGTCGATGTGGTAAACATTCACTTCCCTAACCTGTCCATCTCCCAAGACTACCTGTTTAGAGGATGGACTGTATGGCTCTCCTCTGCAAGCTCTTTCTTAGTGGCTGCCACCACAGTGTCTATTGGTAGGCATTTGGACCAGTGTGGACTTTCTTCCAGCAGGGACAGAATTTTGTCTGGTTTCCGGGGGATTGGTTCAATGGTATCAGGGCTCTTCCATGCACACTGCACAAAGAGTTGGACTACTTCATCTGCAGGCAGGATCACCTAAGTAGTACAGGGTCAAGCACGAAAAGCCTGCAAGAATATGGACTCCTCAGAGGAGGGGTTGGTGGGCTTCCAGCCTCCATGCTGTTTTAAAATTTCCAGTATGTCTCCAAAGGAGACATCCTCAGGGGATGACCCGTGGGGACCCACCCTTCATTGTAGTCCATATCTTCAGTGAGGGACTCTTCGGGGGAGTCCACGTGCTTCCTCTTGCAAGATCTCTTACGTGGTACCTCCTTAACAGGAACATCCAAACAGGACTCTGAAGAGAGGGTGCCCTGCAGAAGGGTATCTTGAGGCTCTTGTGCTTGATGTCCGGATGTGGTGGACTGTGTAAGCTGCGGACCAGAGGGGGTAAATGTATGGTACTCCAACACCGAGGGAACTATGTGTGTCCCTGTGGAGGCAAGGGCCCTCTCCATCACCTGGAAAGCTGGCCTGTCTGAAGAGGGATGGGAGCCTGGAACCGAGACAGACAACAGAACCAGAGCCACACCCCGCTCAGATGAGCCCACTCCCAGGGAATGAGCCCCAAGAGGACTTGGTGCTGCCAAGACACCGGGAACCGTAGTGGACGGCGTCACAGAAAAAATGGGCGCTGCATTAGGGGTCATTGTGCCAACAGTCCAGTCATGATCCCGAGGATGGCTCAGCTCCAAATGAGTCAATGACCAAAGGGTTGGCTCTGGAACCATGGTGAGGTCTACCAGTGGCACTGAAGAAGCTGGAACCAGGATAGGTGTCGGTGTCAGGGACTTCAATACCTGTAAGGAGGTCGAAGGAGGAGCATATGTTGAAGTCTGTGGAGAAAAACCCTCAGCTCCAAGTGGGAGGGAGGGTTTGACAGGGGCTGTGATCCTCTGGCTGCCAGAAGCTGATCCACAAGTCTCACCACATCAAATTCAGAGAGGTTCCTGGAGGAGCGGGTTGATATCCTTGATGGAGAGTCAGTCCGTTCCAAGAAGGGGTCTGTCAGATCCGAGGGACTGTTTCTCCTTTTGACACCATGGTCTCGTGACCAGTAAGATGTATAGGGAGGGCAGAAGTGACCGGTGTAGGAAGAAATATTTTTGGTACCGAAAGGGAGAGCGGAGCTGAAGTAGTAATTAAAGGCATGGGAGGTACAGTGGTCATTATCGGTACAGTGGTTGGTACAGAGCTGGATAGTCAAGGTCCTGGAACCAAAGATGGCACCGTGGAAGGGGGTTAAGGTACTGGTGAAGAGGTTGCTGGTGTAAATTTTGGAATTTTTGCCTCCAGTTCCAAAAATTTAGAGTCAGTGTAATGAGGTGAAGAAGGAACGGAATGGCTCCTTCGTCTGTGTTCTTTCTTAGGAGGGGGGTAAACCTTCCGACCCAGAAATAGCCTCCAAAAAAGGAGTTTTTAGAAGACCCTTGAGAATGAACTTGTTTTGCCTTTCATTTAAAGTGTGTGCACTAAACCTTTACAAATTTCGCATGGTGGTTGTACAGATAAGTGAGGAACACCTAGGCAGTAAACGCAAAAGGTATGGGTGTCTGAATTTGGCATTTTATGACCACACTGGTTGCACTGTTTAAATTCTGTCATCCCTTTCTTTTCCACCATAGCAGAGTAGGACAATCCAAGAGTAGTGTCACACCAAACAGGTTAGACAAGCACATAAATTAACAAAACAGAAATATCTATAAAAAGAGCTTTTTATTTAAATATAGATATCTAGATAGATAAAAAGGAGAAAAAGGGGAAAAGGGAATACCAACAATGGTATTAAGAATTACCTCAGGGGGTAGAGAAGGAAAGGCATGTACCAGTGATGGTACTAAGAATACCAAAATTGGTAAGAAAAGGGGGAAAAGATATAGAGACTAGCGACTAACTAATAAAGTAAAATATTATAACATTAAAAATTAAATGCTATCAAAAAGGGTTTTAATAGAAAAAAGTTCTAAATCACTTAGTTGAGAGAGCTGGCTTGACACATCTTGATAACTACACAGCAAACAAGATCTGAGGTAACAGGGAGGGAGGCACTATAGGTAAGCTTAGCTTGAGAGTTTTTTTGGCTGGTGCGAGTTTGTTATAAGGCTGACTCGGTTCCGAGGACAGAACCGACACCCATCAGTAAAGAATGAATGAATATTATCAGACAATGAGATTTTCTGCTATACCATAGAAATTGGAAGGAACAGACTGTAATCATTTTATGAATGTACAATTAAGTAACTGGACTAGTATTCCACAGCAGTATTTGTTAACTGAAAGGGCACATTGTGTGTATACTCCAAAGCTGGTCATGAGAAAGCAGCCAAGACCTGTATTAGTTAAAATGCAATCATGCCAGCAGAAAGAGCTGATCCTGACAAAACTGTGGCAGAAGGGAAAAATATTAAAAACTGAACATAGTACATTATTTGCAGAAAAGGATTATTCATTGTACACCACACAGAACAGAAGCAAATTTATCATAGCAATCAAGGAATGTTGACATGGAGATGTGAGAGTGAAACGGCTGTATCCAGCTATCTTTAGAATATTCTTTTGGAGGATCAAAGTAAATTTTTGATGCAGAACAAGCTAAGAAAGAAATACAAACATTTCTTCAACAAGGGGTATGCCACCAAATGGAAAAGGGTTCTGCTTCTCATACTTCTGATGTTAAGGCTCATAGACAGACTTTGCCAGTGAAATCTTTTCCAGTGTTCAACAGGAAAAAGCTTCAGACAGAAAAAGCTCAAGAGTTTACTACAAGACTCAGGAGTACCTTGGAAATGAACTGGAGTCTGAGGTTGGAGATGTAAATGAAAAGGACAAAGACGAGCAATACTGAAATTAGTGAATAAATGTGAGACTATAAAGCATAGATCACATTTTTGAAATATGGCTTTACAAGAAAAAGAATTGGAGAGAGACTGGATTTTTGCTGACTTTGTTAAACTTCTTTGGGGACTGACAGACATCTGTCTCATTTCATGTCAGTGTTTGGAAGGACACTAAAAGGAAAACAGATGGAGGAAATGGGGGATAAGTAACTGATACTAAATGATTTTTGTTCGCAACAGTATTTGTACAACAAATTTTATGATAAAAACTGCATGTTATATTAAAGTATTTTCGGCAACACTTATGTGATAAAAATTCTAAAGTAAACTTGCTTTATTTCTCTCCTTTGTAGTTTTAAGAAATTTAGGCATTATAATGGAAAAAGTGAGGAAAGGCTGGACAAAATCATGTTTAAGTCAACGGGCTGTACTCTTCAGCTGTTAGGGTGGGGGATGGGATGTAAAAGTGCACTGATCATAATATATGTAGAATTAAAATGTTTTCATTTACTTTTACAAATATTAATTCTGGATTAATTCCCTTGGCTTAATCTAATGACAAGTTTTACTGAATTCAATTGGGTTTTAAAAAATGAGAGACTACTGTAATAAATATTTTTCTTTAAGCAAATAAATGTTCAGTGTCAATTGACAAATCTGATGCTGAAGGTAGCTCTACATTTTGCTTTCATGTTTCCATGGAACCAAGCTGACTAAAGGTGAAGGCAATAAATCAAGAGTCTGACAGAACATAAAATTAAAATGTACAGTGGTAAGCAGTTCAATAAAAAACACAGTTTAAAATGAGTGCAAGTGAATAAGAGATAGCAACTTTACTCATAACTAAATAGGTTCATATGTGTTTACTAGGCCTTTTTAAGCCTAGCCATGCATCCCAAATTTCTGACAAGTTCTGATACCCTTGATAAGTCTAAGCATGGGCCTGGGAGAGGAACCATTTACAGGTTGCCTCTGTCCATTGGAATTTCCGGTTTCCCATCCAATAGTCCAAGTTGCAGTTGAACTGGGTTAGGAAGGAACTCTGCTTCACATGGATGGGGAGCCTGTTCCATAGACGGGGTAGTCTCTGGGATACATACCTATCTCTCCAGTAGGTCCTATCTATATCACAGGCGAGGTTTAAGTCTTAAAAATGGGTAATTCTGGTGCTGTTTGTTTTTTGGATATGCTAGTAGGTTCAAAGTGGGGTCTGACAATGCCCTGCATGCCAGGCTTAGATCTCCCTTCAAAAGCCTGTAGGAGACAAAAAAAGGGATAGGGTCTTGAGGCTGTTTGCATACGATATATTACTTAGTGAGGAACCTCTGTGGACATTCCAATTGTTGGATATACCTGGTTAGGTACATACCAAAGGGGGCACTGTACTCCATGATAGGTCTGCTGAATGCTGAATACAGAGTAACAATGACTTCCCTTGGACTTAAGATGCCATACCTTTGTTTATAAGTTGCGCAAAACAGAATGATTTCCTCACCACTGTAGACACTTGATGATCAATCGCTAGACTGATATCTATGTGTGTCCCTAAGTCCCTGACTACTGGGTCAACTCTAAGGGGTGTGTTGTCAATATGATAGTTACCAGGGATAGATGACTTCCCAAAGGATACTATTATGCATTTCTTGGCATTAAGTTTTAGTTCATGGCTCTGACACCAGGTGTTTGTGTCAGCCCCTCCTGGTGAACATTTGTGTCAGTGTGAGATTCAATGACAGCTCCTAATTTGCAATCAACTGCAAATTTAGTCAGCCAGAGACCACTGACATTGGCCTTGACTTCTGAGAAGTAAATGCTAAAAAGGAGCAGTCCGAGGACTGATCCCTGAGGGACTCCACTTGTGACTGGCCTCTTTGCAGAGGTGGACTCCCCAATTCTAACTTCCTGGGTCCTGTCTGTGAGTCAGGTGACTATCCACCAGTAAAAATTTAAATTTAAATTTGCTAAAACAGTGCATAGCTTAGCTTTATTTAAAGATAACTAGTGTACCTTTTATTACGCGTAAAGGTTAATGTTTTCTGAAAACATACAAGCTGTTTTTCACATCTGGGAGGGGTAAAGGTAAGAAATAAAACAGACAACAATT
This sequence comes from Protopterus annectens, assembly GCF_019279795.1. Lineage (NCBI taxonomy): Eukaryota > Metazoa > Chordata > Ceratodontiformes > Protopteridae > Protopterus > Protopterus annectens. The sequence goes on along the minus strand of NC_056743.1, from coordinate 1,612,453,652 downwards.
GGACTAAGTAGCAGCACAGATTGTAATGTGCCTTAACATGTATAACCTTAATTTTAGGTTAATTAATGCCTGTGGATGCAGCTGTTGATTTGGGACAAATCTTCCTATCATGAGGGATATACTTCATTAGTTGAAGATGTTAAGTAGTTTTGTGTGTTTGAACAACAAGAAGTGAACAAACTTAGAACATAGGTTCATAGATTAGTACTAGGCTAACTGCTCTTGTGGGTCATTTTAAGCCCAGCCAATTACCCCATGTGAGAATCAAACTTTGTACCTTGTTTGTAAGGTAAACACCTTAACCATTATGCCAACCTCATTAAGACAAAAGTCTTGTAAAATGTGATATATGTTCAAATGGAGAGTTACCTATCTGGAAGGCAACAAGCCATTAAATTGCAATAAACCTACACATCCTTTCAACCAGTTGCTACAGGTGTCCCTCAGGGCTCTATCCTGGGTCCTCCCCTATTTTATATATTTATTAACCTCCACTCACCATGCTAGTTTAGTTCAGTATGCATACACTAATATGCATGGCCTCAACAATACACAAATTTAAAGACATTACCCAAAAATCTTTCTCCACTGTAGAAACCTGGCTCAAAGAATCAAACCTCCTACTCAACTCCAAGAAAACTAAGTTAATGCTTTTTATCTCAAAAAGTTGCCAAAATCAAAAGAAATATTTTACTACAAAGTCAGCAAATAATACTGCAAGTGAAACTGTAACACACAGTAAACATCTAGGTGTTATAATAGATGCCAATCTTAAATATGACCAGCACATACTGCACACCAGAAACTAGGCTCCCTTTAGAGGATCAATGGATGCTTTACAAATACTGCAAGAAAAACTCTAGACACCACCTTCTTATTGCCAACTTTCTTATATGTCGCTCCTATCCTAACAAATTTAAATGATACTCAAAAAGAAAGGGACTTGCCTCCTGCTACAAAAAAATAGCTAGATTTGCCACCAATGTTCCTCATAGAACCCACTATTGTCATAGCTTAAAGCAATTTAAATGGCTTGAACTACACAGCTCTCTAACCTACTCACAACTACAGAACACAAACTCATTCATCATCCAGAAAAATGTTGTGCACTACATAACTTATTACTGACCTACTATCCAGCAAGGGACCTCTGCTCTAACAAGAAATTCTTATTACTCACAAATAAGTCAAATAATGTTCCAGGAGACTCGCTCTACTCCCAATACATGGCTAAACTGTGGAATAGTATCCCCACACAAATAAAACTCTGCAACAAACTCAGTAGTTTTAAACCATTGAATAAACAACATTTTAACCAATTTAACCTATTCTGGTCTTGCACATGTCCATCACAAGGTTAGGACTGAGTTCACCGTACGATACTCACCTTAAATGGAATACACTCAACCTCTCACTGAAATGATAATTTTTATACAAAACTGCTGCCTGTATGGTCCACTAATTTCCACGTGGGCCTTCTCTTTCATAACTTTCACCTCTGTAAAATCTTTGAATGTTTAAATGTAACTACTGTTTGTGTATAAATGTCAACAGAAATGTAACTACTCTGTGTTTAACTGGAACTTAGTATAATGCACTGTAACTAATGTAGCTTTTCTCCCCATGCCTCCAAAAATGGGAATTATCCAGTTGGATTTCCCAGTTAACAAAGATAAACAAAAAAAAAATAATAGGTTAAGGGGTGTGTTCTGGGGAGGTGTTTTTTTGCAAGTGTTTTCATTAAGACAAAAAGTCTTGTAAAATGTGACAGATGTTCAAATGGAGATGACAAGAAACAACTGTATAAAGTATCAACCTGTTACCCATTAGTGGGTGTGTTTAACACAAAAGTTGGAAATGGACATTGTAAAAAGCTGCCATATACTATAGGTGAGCATATCAACTTCGTATCATAATGTCTACACTAAAGGTGTTATTTTGGAACTTGAATTGACTCAAAAGAATAGACAAAAAAGTAGGAGTATAGAATTATATTAAAACATGCAGAATGCAAATAGCAATGCTACAGGAGACATATTTAGAAAGAAGGAAGCATGTGCATTTGATAGAGAAAGGATTTCAGTCGGGATCTTCAGAGAAATATCAAGGACAAAGGAAAAGGGGAGTACTTGTACTAATTGCTAGAGAAGTTCCAATAATGATGGAAGAGGAAAAATACTAATGGTAGATTTGTAGTAGTAAGGGGCAACTGGTAAAAAAAGGATTATGGTGGCATGTATTTATATTCCACTTAAAACTGCTATTATGAACCTTAAGAAAATTTTGGTAGAAATAATTACTTATTGGTGGGGAACAGAGCTTGACTGCAACAGTAAGGATGTGTCTTGTAGACCTAGAAGGGAAAATATAACAAAAGAGGGTAGATTTCTGAGGAAATTTCTCAAAATATTTGGCATGGAAGACTTGAATTCAGTAGTAAGAACTAGGAGAGAATTTACATGTTATTCCCCAAGGTATAATAACTGGGCTAGTCTAGGCAGTGATTACAATTCACAGGAACATGTGCAATTAATTGAAAGCTTTGACACAAATCCAATGACTATTTCAGATCATACTTCAGTAACGGGTAAAATAAAAATGCATGGTAATGAAGTACAAATGAGACACTGGCACACCCCCACCTACCTGTTAAAAAGAGTAGAATTTAAGGAATGGATAGTGAAAATTATTTGAGAATTATTAGGGAAGATGAACATTTCTTCAGAAGTTATAGCTAGTGAGTGGGATGAAATGAAAATGGAGTTTATAGGGTAGAAATGAAGGAAAACGATATAGTTGAGAAATAAGAATTATTTGGACCACATGATAAAGATTAAAGTATTGCAGATAAAAGGGGATCTCTCAGAAAAAAGAGGTGCAAATGCAGAGTGCTAAGGAGAAAACAATGGAGTATCCAGATGATATGCATGAGTTTAGATAGAATGCAGTTAAGCAACTGTTTTTCATAATTCCAGAGCATAAGAACTTTTAGCATGACGACTAAAGCAACAGAAAGTAGCAAGGGCTTTTGCTAATCTTAGGCAGCCTATAACAAGAAAAATACCCCAAAATCCTGTAGAGGTATTAAGAGAGATTTAAAAAAAATATGAAAATGTGTATAAAGCAGGGGAACGTAGCGAACAAGAAAGAGCACAAATCAAAATATTTATGGAAGACTTAGGTATGCCAAATGTCAGGGCAAATGAGTCTTAACAATTAACAGCTAAGATAGGAAGAGATGAGATAAAAATGGTGATGTATAATTAATCTTAAGCAAAGCCTCCAGAAATAGAAGGCATTCTTGCGAAAGTTTGGAAGCTAAGATGAAATAAAGATCGGGAAGGTTTTGTTTAACAGTATTTTAAAAGACGAGCAAGCAGTAACATACTGGAAGAAAGTTGTGGTGGCTGTAATACCAAAAGACAGTGAAGACCCATCAGACCCAGCTTCCTATAGGCCTGTATCAACTGAAATCATAATTATTAAATGTTTATGTCTATAAAAGTTAAAAGAATGTAAAAGATGCTGCCAAAATTGATAGATATGGATTAATGTGGCTTTGTGGAGGGTAAGCAAACATCTGACAACATAAATACAACAATGATAATCCAGAAGGAAGCAGAACGTAAGAAATTACTGATGTTATTGGTGGCTCTTGAGGCAGAGAAAGCATTTATCAAAGAAAGCTGGAATTTTAGGAGTAGGGCAATGGAAGCATTTGCCTTCCATGATACAATCTTCTTCTTCTTCTTCTTCTTTCGGCTGCTCCCATTAGGGGTCGCCACAGCGTATCAACTGTTTCCATTTCTTCTTGTCCTCTGCATCGTGCTCTATCACACCAACCACCTGCATGTCCTCTCTCACCACATCCATAAACCTTATCTTAGGCCTTCCTCATTTCCTGTTACTGGCAGCTTCATCCTTAGCATCTTTTTCCCAATATACTCTGCATCCCTCCTCAGCACATGTCTAAATGATGTAATCTTGCCTTTCTGGTTTTGTCTCCAAACCTTCCAACCTGGGCTGACCCTCTAATATACTTATTCCTAATCCTGTCCATCCTCGTCACACCCAGTGCAAATCTTAACATCTTTAACTCTGCCACGTCAAGCTCTGACTCCTACCTTTTTGTCAATGCCACTGTCTCCAACCCATATAACATAGCTGGTCTCACTACCCTCTTGTAGACCTTCCCTTTCACTCTTACTGGTACTCATCTGTCACAAATTACTCCTGACACTCTTCTCCACCCACTCCATCCTGCCTGTTCTCTCTTCACCTCTCTTCCACACTCACCATTACTCTGAATTGTTGATCCCAAGTACTTAAACTCATCCACCTTCGCCACCTCTACTCCCTACATCCTCACCATTCCTCTATCCTCCCTCTCATTCGCACACATATATTCCATCTTAGTCCTGCTGACCTTCATTCCTCTTCTCTCTAGAGCATATCTCCACCTCTTCAGGGTCTCCTCCACCTGTTCCCTACTCTCACTACAGATTACAATGTCATCTGCAAACATCATAGTCCACGGGGACTCCTGTCTGGTCTCATCTGTCAACCTGTCCATCACCATTGCAAATAAGAAAGGGCTCAGAGCTGATCCTTGATGTAATCCCACCTCCACCTTAAACGCATCCGTCACTCCCATCGCAGATCTCACTGCTGTCACACTACCCTCGTACATATCCTGTACCACTCTTACATACTTCTCTGACACTCCCGACATCCTCATAAAATACCACAACTCCTCTCTAGGCACCCTGTCATATGCTCTCTCTGTCATATGTTCTCTCCAAGTCCACAAAGACACAATGCAACTCCTTCTGACCTTCTCTGTACTTCTCCAACACTCTCAGAGCAAACATCACATCTGTAGTGCTCTTTCCTGGCATGAAACCATACTGATCATCACTAATCATTACCTCCCTTCTTAACCTAGCTTCCACTACTCTTTCCCATAACTTCATGCTGTGACTGATCAATTTAATCCCTCTGTAGTTACTACAGCTCTGCACATCACCCTTATTCTTAAAAATTGGTACCAAAACACTTTCTCCATTCTTCAGGCATCCTCTCACTTTCCAAGATTTCATTAAACAATCTAGTTAAAAACTCCACTGCCATTTCACCTAAACACATCCATGCTTCCACAGGTATGTCATCTGGACCAACAGCCTTTCCATTCTTCATCCTCTTCATAGCTATCCTTACTTCCTCCTTGCTAATCCACTGCACTTCATGATTCACTATCTGCACGTCATCCAACCTTCTCTCCCTCTCATTGTCTTCATTCATCAGCCCCTCAAAGTACTCCTTCCATCTGCTCAACACACTCTCCTCACTTGTGAGTACATTTCCCTCATTATCCTTTATCGCCCTTACCTGCTGCACATCTTTACTACCTCGGTCCCTCTGTCTAGCCAATTGGTACAGGTCCTTTTCTCCCTCCTTAGTGTCCAACCTTTCATACAACTCTTCATATGTCTTATCCTTGGCCACCTCTCTCTTTGCCATGCACCTCATCTCCTTATACTCTTGTCTACTTTCTTCATCTCTCTGACAATCCCACTTCTTCACCAACCTCTTTCTCTGTATACTCTCCTGTACTTCTTCATTCCACCATCATGTCTCCTTGTCCTCCTTCCTCTTTCCAGATGTCACACCAAGCACCTTTCTAGCCATACAATAATAAATTTAATTAGGAATATATGACAGTTCAGAGGCAAAAATTAAAGTGGAACAGGGTTTTTAACTGATAAGTTGAGTCTGAACAGAGGAACCAGACACCAGTGTGCCCCACCCCCTTTATTTGTGTTACATTTAGAGCCATTGGCAAAGACAATAAGGGAGTCAGAAATTCAGGTATATAATTGGCATCGTAATCAAAAAAAGATGTCTTTATTTGTAGACAATATTGTTTTATGCAGTATAAAACCAGAAAAGGACATCTCAGCATTGTGGAACATTCTGAGACAGTTTCAAGTCTTTTCAGGATATAAAATTAATGAAGACAAAACAAAGGCTATAGCTGTAAACTGTACCTATACATGAATTGGTTCAGCAATACCCATATTTAAGGGAACACGATAAAATGAAATATTTAGGAGTGTGGGTTAAAAAAGATTCGCTTATGGTAGCTAACGATATATGGGAAGAGACTGAGCAAAAGATAATACAAAAACTGAGAAACTGGAACATCTTATTTATGGATAGCAAGACACAAGCAGTGAAAATGTTTTAGACCATTTAGTTTTATATACAGGTTTGGCATGTTTTTTATCACCCAGAGGAGAAGTTGTAAACAGTAATTAATAAAGAGTTGAAGGATTTTTACTTGGGAGAAGGCGGCAAGGGTCAAATGGGATAAGCTGATCCTTCAAGTAGAACAAGGTGGTTTAGGATTATGTGGTTTGAAGGGATATGTTAGAGCTACACAATTAAAGTTGATATAACAGAAGAAAGCTATAATTCAAAGTGGAAAGGGATGATGATAAAGCAGGGTTTAAATTCAATAAGTAAGGAAAGAGTGGAATTTTCGATGTAGATCTTTAAGAAGAAGAACATGATAAAGATCTGAAAAAAATGTAATGGTATTTTAAAAGGAGGGGAAGCAGCAACATACTGGAAGAAAATTGTGGTGACTGTAATACCCGAAGACAGTAAAGACCCACCAGACCAGCTTCCTATAGGCCAGTATCAATTTAAACCATAACGATTAAATATTAATCTCACACAGAAGACTATACTCTAAGTAGCGGGAAGTATTTTAACAACTAAGCCAACACCAGAATGGAGAAAGGAGATTCTGCCAATACGGATGACTGCAAATAGCAGTACAGAGAATAGGCATGAGAGGGATGGAATTTACTGGAGAAAACTGGCGATGGAACCACGGTATTGGGAGCAAATAACTATACAGGGAGAGGTAACAGAGCGGGAATAAGCCAAAAATACATTTGGACTGCAGACCAGAGCCTGCCTTCCCTATCAGAGATTGATATCAGGCTATAGGAAAAGAGAAAGGGATAGGAAAATCCAAAGTGAAAGACCTACTCTGGTAAAGTTTTTAGTTAAATCTAAAACAGAAGGTGCTGTTAAAAATGAACAACTAGTAGGACATATTAAATATTCTATAACTACAGGAATCAATCAGAGCAGGTTAGAAAAGACTGGGAAGAAAGACTGATGGACAAGCAATTCACAAGGAAACAGCGTCTACACGATTCAGGATTTTTCCTTGGAAGTGTTTGCACAGGTATTTTTATATCCTTAGCAAATTCCAAAGAAGTTTTCCTCAGGCAGATGACAAATGTTGGAGGTGTGTTGGGAAAGAAAGCAATAGCTGGCAACAAATATTTTGAGAATGTAATGAGTTGCCAGATTTTAAAAATTCCCTGCAGAGTACTCAGTCAGAAATATTGGGTGAGCAAATGGTTTTAACTAAGAAAATAATTTTTTGAGCAGTGATACATGATTTGCATTGCCTAGACATAGTAAGGCCTTGTTAAGTTTAATTCTCATGGCTGTAAAATGGCAATTATTAGAAAATGGAAATCAAAGTCTAAATCAGGTGTATGTGAAGTACTAAATATTGTAACAGAGATTAAAAGAGCTGGAAGTGGGATCTTTAGAAAAGAGTGGAAGCAAATTACATAGAATGGAAATTGTGGGAACAATATATGCAGAATAATATTTTGGAGGATGAGTGAGGTTTAAGGGAATGTAAGACTAGTCCTTTCTGATAAGACTCAAGGCCTGCAAAAACAAAAAGCACCGTTGACAAATCGCTGCTGGGTGAGGAAAGTGAATCTTTTTTTTTTTTTTTTTTTGTGAGTTGCTTAAACTGATAGGTAAGACTGAAAGCAGCTCTATTACATTTTGTTTTCTGTTTTAAGAAATATGCTTAGCCTAGTGTTTTTATTCTGTGTGGCAGATAGACACTAAATTGTCCAGGCTGAACATTTACATGTTTTTTATTGGTCAATTTGTTTACTGAGTGACACTTAAATACACAGAGAATATCTGCAGCCTTGTCTTTTCTGTAAGACTGAAGGCATGCAAAAACTGCAAGCACTGTTGTTGACTCCCTGCTGGTTATATTTCCCACCCACTCGTTCATTCTTTGATCTGCTTTTTAAACTTGGTGATTTTTAAGCTGCCCACTCTTACTGCAAATTGAGCTTTATAAGCTCCTCCCCTTCTACACTGCTGTTTAAATCATGAATTATTTATTTGCCTTTCCTTTTGCTTATTTTGAAAACAAGTAAATTTTGCCTCTCATTGCTCATTCTACTAATTTACTTGTTCTGAATTCATTATCCAGCTATCTGTTGGATAAAGTAATGCATTTTTACATTCTAGCAACCTCTTTTCTGTGCTTTTACTTCCAGAGGACAGAGGAGTTTCCATTTTGTGGCAGTGGGTGGCATCCTGGTCTGTACAGTTTGGAGAAACACACTAGAGATTACTGTATGTAGTTGTTTTATTGGCGTGAGGGTTTAGTAATAACCTTACCTTCTTCTTAGTGTCTTTATAAATTCGGCACAATTGAGTGGTTCTTGGATCATTTCTACAAAGTAAAGTACTTTTATTCAATAATCACATGTTTATAAGCTGATTAAAGTACACTGCTGTTATTTATTTATTTTACATTTGTTGACCAGGAGTATCCGACTGAGTTAAAGCCCTTTTTCAGTGGAGGCCCAGGGATAAAAGCTCCATATTATATATATACAATTTTTCAATATCAAGGCAATTTAAAAACACATGCGGAAGCATATAATGCTTACAAAACAAAAGGAGATTTTAACAGTACTGTACTATGAATAAAAAGATGTATATCCATAGGAAGCTAATTAACATGCATGAGGATTTCATTTAGACTAGATGTTGTGTAATACATGATCTGTACCAGTTTCTCAAGAGGCTTTTGCGGAAAAAGAGGTAGGATGAAGTTTAGATGTAGTTAGTAGAAAAGGATGTTGTTACTGAAAAGGAATAGAGGGTGATTATGGGAGGGAAAAGTAAGGAAAAAGGATGAAGATGGTTATTTTGTTAGAGAGATATATTCAAGGGAGGTGAGAACAGTAGCAAGTCCAGTGCCTTTTAAAGTACTCTTTGGTCGCCAATTTAAATTGTTTAGGATGTGTGAGGGTTCCAATTTCATGTGGGAGTTTGTTCCATGCAATAGAAGGGTGGTAGCTATATATGTTGCACCCGGATATAGTCTTGGGTTTATAGATATGTAATGGATCTAGTGTCAAGCTCCACAGATATCTTGTAGGAGAATAATGGGAGATGAGGGAGGATAGAGCTGGACACAGTAGGAGGGCTGAAATAGGTATGATTTGGAAAAGCAGGTGCGGTAGTTCAAGTAAATTTAGGTATTTTAGGGAGAGACAGTGGTAGGATTTGTAAGTTTGTTGAGCTGCGAATCTAGCTATCTTTTTATAAGTAGTCTCTAGTTTAGTAAGCAGGGATGAGTTCAGCTTTGTGAGTATTTGGGAGCAATACATTAAGCAAGGTAGCAGGTAAGCATGGGTGAAAGTAATCCTAGCTTCAGCGGTGAGTATATATTTTTTTATTTCTGATGTTTTTTCTGATACAGTTGTGCAGGTCAAATTTTAGTTGATTGTCGATGGTAATGCCAAGGAGTTTTGTGCTGGTTTCCACTTCAATAGGGGTATTATTTAGGGACACCATGGAGAAGGAAGATTTGATGTGGTTAACGGTTTTGGGGAGAAAGAGTAACAGTTTTGTTTTTTTAGGGTTGAGGATGAGTTGGTTATTGGAGAGTAAAGTCTCGACTAAGTTAAAGGATAACTGGGTAGCTGACAGAAGTTCAGAGGGAGAGTTGGCAATGGTGATGTCTGTAGAGTTATCAGCATATTGGACTATGGAAGACTGTGGGCAAGAAGTACAGAGTAGGTAGAACATATGAAAAACTAGTGGTCCAGGAATGGATCCTTGGGGGACACTTATTTTTACTGGAAGGGGAGAGGATAGTGCAGAGCGCCATATCACTGATTGCAGTCTGTCAGTGACATAGCTGGAGAACCATGCAAATGTATCAGAGAAGAAGATGAGATCAGACAATTTGTCCAGCAGAAGAGAGTAAGAGACGCTGTCAAAAGTCTTTGAGTTATAGTGAATTACTTATTGCCTTTCCTTAAATTTGTTTCTATTCGTACCTCTCAACCTCTTAGAGCAGAAAACTGGACAAAGCCATAAATAATGGGGGAACAAAGGCCCAAAAATAGGGACAATTTTGAAATATTGCTACTAGAAACTTAGAAAGTTGATAAAATAGCATGTTTTGCTTTAGTATGTTATTTTCTGAAGATAATGAATTCTTACACTCAAATGTTTGGCATTATTTTCTGACTTCAATCCTCAATAACAAGGCAATGATTTGCCAGAAAACCAAAATTTTATGAGGAAGAGACAAAAAAAAAAAAATATGAGACAAAAACATGTACAGTTGAATGGTATGTTTCTGGCAGCATTTCACTCTGGACACACTTTCACTGTGATTTTATATTAAGAGGACTGGGATTATTCATCTAATGGCAGTAGGTGCTTATCTGATCTATCTGAGGTGGGAAGTATATAAAAGGGCTCTAAGTGATGCTGTTTTATTGCCAGAGGACTCAGTAGTCAGTTTTCCCCATTTCCAGTGCAGGTATAAATTCAACACATTTGCATGGAGCTGCTCACTGTGCCAGTGCCCTTTACAGATGCAAACATCTGGGAAGATTGCTTACTTTCATTATACTGTGAAAGTTTACTGTGCTATTTATTTTTTGCACTTCTATACAGTCACATTTTCAAACTGCTGTAAGGGCTGCTGTTCTGCACTGAAATACATTGTATCTAGTGTTTCTTTGTCAATACTGGGCATCTGTCTGTGGTTCCTTAACACTTGGGCTCCAATATGGTTACTTTACATTAAGAGGGTCAGAGTCTGCACTGTTGTAGCAAGAGAGGGCAGTTTTAACCTATCTGAGCTGGGAATTTCTGGTGGAAAGCTCACTGTGTACTTACCTGACTGGCCATAGGGCATAGTTAGTATAAAACTTGATTTTTCTGATTGCAGATAAGCCTAACATTTGCTCAAAGTTGCTTGCTGCACAGCAGTGGTTACTGGTGCCTTGTATATATGCAATTACCAGAAGTTGAAATTTCTCTATAAAAAAAACCCTGAAACTTTACCTCAATCCAATATCACTCATGGGGCAACTAGTTTATGTTATGAACAGAATTTATGCATTTAGTTAGTACTATTTAGGTTTACCTTATTATACCACCCGGGACAATTGCTGATCAGAGAGCATCTGATTTGGGCACTGGGAAGCATCACTGGTTCGGTTAGCTTCAGATTACACCAAGTACGCACCATTCCCTCATCCGGTTAAAAGCACCTTACACTCCTATCCCTTGTAAGTACACATTAGGACCTGCATCCATGGATGGGCACTTCAGTACTATCTCTGCATACAGCTTGGTGGACGTGTGCATCCTGAAGCAATGTAACAACTGCCTTATGTACACACTGACAACCACTTAATTCTTGAACAGACAAATACAGTATGTGAGAGATGGAGTTACACATTGACACTGGAGGCTAGCTTCTCACATATAGACACAAAAAGCAACAAACTGGTTGTGAGTGACACACATTACTCTCTGCATCCACAAAGGACTACACATGCAGACTCACATATGGGGAGGTCTCTATTTCACACGTCCACATTGTGCCATTCAGCACATCAGGCAATGACCGCCCTCAGCACTCATTGTTTCTGTAGCAGTTATAGGTTTTATGGGGCTGGGTTGCTATTCCCAGGCCAAAACCACCTTGGAGGGTGCACCACACACACACACACACACACACACACACAGATCTAGGGACAGTTTTAGAGTATCCAATCCACCTACTTCATGCCTTTGGAATGTGGAAGGAAACCGCAGCACCTGGAGAAAACCCACACAAATACAGGGAGATATGCAGACTTCACACAGAAGGCGCCCCAGCACAGAATCGAAACAGAGAACAATTTGCTGTGAACAACAGAAAAACTATACACACTGCAGCCAAACTCCAATCCTGAATGAAAAAGCAAAGTAGAAGCAGAAAAAATGGTATGGTCAACACAGCCAAGGCAAATTTAAAACTACTTTTAGGCCTATTAGGATCTTTAAAAGACATGCGTCTGGAGCATTTCTCCCTGGGCCTCTGCTGAAAATGGGCTCTGTACCAGTTGTACTTTCCCAGTACACAAATGTTAAATAAATACATAAATTTAGCCAGAGTCTCTGGATTGGCTTTGTCCTGATAGTGTGCAGGACAGCAACAGTCATCCTTCTGCATTAAGGGAAATCATCTGCTGATCTGGGAAATTGCCAACTCATAATTTGACTAGCCTTGTATGGTCATTGAAAGAATAATCATCAGCCTGATAAATAATGACATAGAAAACTTCCAAACACTGGACCTGACCCAATTCAGCTTTGTCAAGGGCAAGTCATGCCTAATGAATCTGGTGGATTTCTTTGAGAGTCACTAAAACCATGGATGAGGGTAAAGCAATGCATACCACCTATCTTGACTTGGCCAAGTCATTTGACATGATTCTCCACTTGGGTATTATAAATAAGCTCACAAAACTGGGCATAAATCCAGTCATCACCAAATGGATAGCGAATTAGCAAATGGACAGGACACTTGGTTAAAGTGGTTGAATCTAGATCCAGCAAGAGGCCACTAACTAGTGATGTGCCACAGGCCTCAGTACTGGGACCATTCCTATTTGTAATATGTGTCTCTGAAGTCAAGGCTAATGTGGAAGGCCTCTGGATGACAAACTGGCCGACAACTGCAAGCTGGGAACAATCACCAAATCACCTGCTGATGTACATATCCTTCAGGAGGGCCTCAATCAGGCAAATGACTGGTGCCAGAACCGCTGCCTAAAACTAACTAGGAAAAAATGCAATATCACACCCTTTGAGAAGTCAAATAACCTTGCAAATTACAACAGCAATAGCACACTCCTAAGAGTAGATTCAGAGGCAAACTAACAGACAGTAACCTGAACTTTGACCACCATGTGTCCACAGTAGTGAGGAAGTCCTTCAATGTGGCACATCTTATAAGTAGGAAACAAAGAACAGCATGTGACCATGGAGCTCAAAACTGTGAAACGACCAAGAAAATAAAAACATAAATTTATATAGCGTCCAAAAGCAGGGGTGCTGGAAACTGAAAGAAAATCCGCTAAAAGTTGCCACGCATATATGCAAACACCAAGACTTTTATTAAATAAATAAAATACAACACACCTGGGTTAATTGCTTTCATCCTTTTGAAATACAGGACTTCATTAGAACCCAGAAGAGTACAAGTTAATTTATATAACTAAACAAGTCATGTGATCATTTGAATCAAATTAAAACCAGGCAATTAAGAAAATTTAAAGAATGTGAAACAAGCAGTAAAAAGGTTTGTCGTTAACTGTTATCAACAGAGAAAGTGAAAAACAAAAATTGTTACGTCATTGTAAAAATAACCAAAGTGACTTGCATACAAATATGAATATCTATAAATATATTCTAAAAAATTAAATGAATATAAAAACTCTCATAACCAGTGATAACATTAACTAAATTTCTATCTACAACTTAGTAGCTCTGAGTTTTAAAACTAGTAATACAGACAGTTACTCATTAAGCCCTGGGGTAACTGAGCCATTCAGTTTTAATTGCCATAATAACTCCTTGTACTTGATCAGTGTTTCCCATTGATTCCCACTTTCATTTGGAAGTACTACTTCCAAAATAACAAACTAAAACTTCATGAAGTTAGCACAGTTCAGTCTTCTTTTTCTTACAGCTGTTCCTGTTAGGGGTCGCCACAGCGGATCATCCATTTCTTCCTGTCCTCTTTATCTTGCTCGGTCACACCAACCACCTGCATGTCCTCTCTCACCACATCTATAAACCTTATCTTAGGTCTTCCTCTTTTCCTCTTACCTGGCAGCTCCATCCTTAGCATCCTTTTCCCCCAAAATACCCAGTATCCCTCCTCAGCACATGTCCAAACCAATGCAATCTTGCCTCTAGCTTTGTCGCTAAACCGTCCAACCTGGGCTGACCCTCTAATATACTTATTTCTAATCCTGTCCACCCTTGTTACACCCAGTGCAAATCTTAACATCTTTAACTCTGCCACATCCAGCTCTGACTCCTGCCTTTTTGTCAATGCCACTGTCTCCAACCCATATAACATAGCTGTACTCAATATACACAGTTCAGTGTGTATTTAACATGGGAATTGTTGATATTGTTTTTCAAGATGCCATAGTTGGTTTCATATATTCGTTTTTTGCAGGGGCCTCTCTGTCATTCCTACATGAGCAACTTGAGCAAAGTTCAGATCACACAGCATATAAAACAAATATAAAGCACATTTAAAATACATTCAAATTAAAACATGACTGGATAAAAAAATGATCAAAAGCAAAGCAGCATAAACACGTAGAAACTCCCATTCATAAAAAATCGTAAGTACTTCCATTCACTTAAGACTACGAGCTTTCAAAAATGGTCTTAAAGGGACCTTCTCATTCAGTCCAGAATCCTATCAGCCTGTAACTTAATTATCCACTGTACCTCACACTGTTCTGTTTTATTCCTAACGTCCCCAAGGTGTAAACTCTCACCTAAACATTTAAGTACCATAAATCTTCAAAAATGTGTAGAATCAGTATCAAGAACATGTTTTGCTAAAGCATTCCTGACATCTTGTCTACGTATAGCAGCTACATTTTCTCCGATGCACTCTCTCTCAGAGTCTTGACCATCTTACCAATGTAGAAATGGAAGTCCTTGAGAATGGGAGTTCTTACGTGTTTATTAGTTGCATGCTGCTTTGATTTTGATTGGTTTTATCCAGTCATGTGTTTTAATTTGAACATATTTTAAATGTGCTTTATATTTGTTTTATATGTTGTGTGGTCTAATGAAGTGCAGTGTACTGGCGAGAAAGTACTAACCTATTAAAACTTATTTTCAGAATTATTTCAGTCTTTCCTCTGTGTTTGGTTTGTGTTGTTTCTTGATGTTTAAACTAGATTTGAATTTGGCTTCAGGACCCTTCATCCACTGTGGAGTGTCTTCTTTTTCTCATTTACATAGAATGTTTGCTCAATTCTATCCAAACATAACACCAGTGACACCATTTTGAAAGCAACTTTGTACATAAAGTACATTTTCTGTGTCTTGAATCAGATTGTCAGCTAGGTTGCATTTATATCTTTAATGTCTATGGTAACTGACTTAAAATGAGAAAATAAATGTGGGCCCAGAAAACAACCTTTCAGGACATCTGTAAAGGAATAGCAATATCATACAGACATAGACCAAGGCAGATTTGGAAAGGGATATCATTTAAGAAATTGAACAACTGCACTTCTGGTTACAGCCAGTTGCTAAAAACCCTATACAGTGTCATACTGGTGTTACACTTGTAACGGGACCAAAGTTAAAATCCTTGTAAGTCAAATCCATCTGCCATGAATGAAGACATTCAAAACCGCTATCAAGCTGTTAGCTTCTCATCAAACAGGTTCATAGGGGATTACTAGGTTAATGATAGCAAGGGGGACTTAACTTAACTATGCTTCTCAAATGCATCTGACAAGTTTTGTTATCTTAGTGTTATTTTAAGCAGTACATGCAGGCTTGAGCATGGGTAGTCATGCAGTAATAGACTTCCTCTGTCTACCAGAAACATAGGTGCCAAACCAGGGATAAATTTCCAATTCCCCATCCAACAATCCAAACTATATTTGAATTTGGTTAGGGTTGAACCCTACTTCACATGGATGGGAAGTCTGCTCCAGAGAAGCAGTAGTCTGAGACACATACCTCTCCCTCCAACATGTTCTGTTTATGCTGAAGATGAGGTTTCTATCCCTAGATCAAGTAATTTTGATGCTATTTGTTTTGCAGGTGTGCAACAGATCCATCAGGGTGGAATCCAGGATGCTTGGTAGGCTAGGCATAGACAGCCTCTCAGAAATCTGTAGGAGACCAATTTCAGGGATAGAGCTATGAGGCAGTCTGTGTAGGACATGTTGTTTAGACCATGTGTTCATTTTGAGATGAACCTGTCTGGATGGTCCAGTTGTTGCATTTGCCTGGTCATGTACATACCAAATGGGACACTGTACTCAATGATCAGTCTAATAAGGTCCAAGTGCAGTGGAAAAATGACATCCTTGGACCTTACTTGCTTGTAAGTTGCACAACCTAGCTGCATATCTCCTGCATAAGTAGACTGATGGTTCATGGGAAATGGGATCCAGGTCAGATTCTGATTTGCCCTCTACAGCCCCCACTGACTCAAAAACACAGGAAGACACAGCATCAATTTTAATATTAGAAACATTTAGTAGAGCTAAATCTAAATTAGATGGTTATATAAAAGCAACAGAGGACATGTTGCCAGTAGTTGAAGCAGCAGTGTCTCTGCACTCCATTACAATCATGGATTTGCAAAATAGAGCAGACTGAATGGATATGCACAAGTATCTGAATTGGAAGACAGGCAAAGTACAAAAATATTAGGCTCACTGGTGTACTACACTGTAAAAGCAGGAAGATCCATAGGGGTTTATAAAGAACTTAATTGCTCCATGGTCTGGGCTCCAGGGCAAGACTTAGTAATTGAGAGACACCAGGTCTTTGTTCCTGGATCACCACTGACCCTTAAGAAAACAAGGGAGTTTATAATTTGTTTCAACACACATGCCCAGAAGAAATAAGGCCTTCACAGATGTGGCATTTAGGGAAGAAACTTATGTAAAAGACCTCCAGGAAACTTTGCAAACAGGACTGTAGTAGAGTGATGAGGTAAAAGACAAGAAAGTTTGTTCAAGTCATTCAGATTTGAAGAGAGTTTAACTTGCATTCCATATTGGTATACCTCATTTTTTTAGATTTTTCCCTCAAGGAATAAACCCTTTTCTAAGGATCTGAGGATGCAGTGTGGTACATGATGAAAGTGTCAGAGTAAGCAGCAAAAGTTTCAAAGTCAGCAGCAACAAATTCTCCCTGGTAAAAGGATTTCCAAATCTGTAAAACAAGTTGCAGATTCATTCCTCTTGTTTAAAATGTCACAGGTAACAAGGAAAGAAGACTAGTTTGTAAGCTTATAAGGTACAGTATGTGGGATATATATTTATAGTTGCATGTATTTGTCTTGTGCTGGTCTGTGTGTGTGCCTGTTTTTTTTTTAAATGAAAGTTGAGGTACAGTCTCATAAGATAAATGTCAGGCATATGACCCGATGTAATACACACTTGGGTTACTTTAATGCTGTTTGCAGCCAGGACCTGTTACACCTCCTGGCCTAATGCATACCTAGGAAGCATGCTAATGGACATATCATATCCTTAGAAATTATAATAAAAGTGTTTACTTTTTGAGGTATTTTCCAAGGAGGACTCCATAGGGAATAAATGGAGCCAGCAAACAAAAAAAGTACCAAGGAAACTCAAACAGGCCGACTACAAACACAGACAAGCAGAGCAGCAGCAAAAAGTTCCAAATAGGCGGAAAAAGAACAAGTAATCCAAAATCCAAACACAGAGAACTGATAATCGTATGGAAAATGAACTTTTAATATAAAAAAATAAATAAAAACAGATGAGTGCTTTATAGGGTTGCCACCTTTCGTTGTGGCTAAAACCGGACTAAGGCCTCACCCCTCGCATCACCCATAACCCCGCCCATTCCCAACCCCTCTCCCAACCATGTCCCACCCATTTTGTGGAGTCACCATGACATCAGCTGACAGGAGCGCCCTCTTTTTCCATTCCCGATGCCTGCTTTCAACCGATTTGCTATGCTTTTCTGTATAAAGTATAGTAAATCAGCCAATAACTCCGATAGTCTGTTTCTTTTTTTTTTTTAAACAGAATACCAGAGTTTGTACAGTGTTTTTTGGACTACCAGAAATCAATTTGATTTACGGACATACCAAAATTAAAATGGATAAATGGCAACCCTACGGTTTCGCATACAGGTCCTTCAGAATTTTAGTAAAACACACAATACAGTCTGATGTTTATATAGCATGACATAACCAGATCTAGATCAAACTAACCAATAAAAATGCTGCAATGTAAGTGAATGGAGTGCATTCTAAGAAAAGCCAAAGCACTTAAAGAGCAATGTACACAAAAAACACCTAACTACAGAAAACAAAAAATAAAAAATAAAAACAGTTATATTTTCTGCAATCTACGAGACTTTAAAATAAGTTTAATAGAAACATTCATTCAGGCCAGGTTCACAATCTGACCTGAAATTAAGGATCCATTTCAGCTCTGCTTTCTCTGTTTTATTAGTAACATCACCTAGTCGCTCTGTGGGAAAAATAGAATCAAAAGCCATAAACATAAACTTGTGAACAGCACCTGCTTGTATAATATGCTTAGCGAACGCATTGGTCTCATTAGACCTACTAATGCAGTATAGGTGTGGTCTCTGATTCTGTCATGAAACATCTATTCACCTTCCCACAGATGGGAAGATGACAGAGTGCTAACCTGCTCTGAAAATTCTGTTGCACATAATTTAGCAGACCACATTTCCTGGCATAACTTAGAACCTCTTGATAGACTATTTTTTTTCTAACAGATTTGCTTAAGGCTTAATATTTGAAACAGGATGACAACCAGATGGGGCAGAAAGGAGGAGAGTGTTACAAAAGACTGTCCCCAGGAACTGCAGGAAGAAATATAGTCAAATATAAATAAAGAGTAAAACATTAATAAGTGATTTGACAATATGACAGGTAGTCTTCTTTAAAAAGACAGGATAAATTTCCCCAGATAACCCACAGTGCTGTTTAAGAAGACTCAGTGAGAACCCATGACCAGAGACTTCTTTGAATATGAAATTAAACTGGTAAAATATGTTCAGAGTTAGTTTACTGGGTGATAATGAAAAGACATAGCAGAGGGAGTACCCAAGTGGTACTTAAAGTTCAAATAGGTAAAACAGAGGGTTCTGCAACTACTAAGGAGTGCCTAAAAAGGTCTTAAGTCTAGCAAAGAATGAAACTGTTCAAAAGACACCACCACTGATATGTTATAGCATGGTTTGTGGAGATGGTAGTAGACTAAGAAAACACTGCTGAGGTCTTATCGTGGCGCTTGTCGAATCGACTAAAACTTTTTTAATTTTAAGTAGATTTGATATGATGTTCTTATATTGCAGCTTTCCAGAGACTCAAGGCTTTTACTCCTACTTTAAGATTTGAAGGTACTGACATCAAAATCACTTTTGGTAACGTTGAAAAAATTAATCTGTCATGTTTTGAGAGATGTATTTGAAGAATGTGGATGTTGAAAAACATACCAGATAAGAAAATGGGAGACTACCAAATCAAACCCAGATCATCTAGCAGGCAAAATTCCTTACAGAAGGAAAAGAAGCATCTAGTAATCAGACTTGGTCTGACTTTTCAAAAAGACTAGGAGGAAATATCAGGGCAGTGGTCACTGAATGCATTAGAAAGAAGGAGGGCTTTCTTATGCCTCTTATGTAAAGTAATGTCAATGCTATCCAAAAAAGTCATTCCCTGGAAGGCAGTTCAATATGATTACAAAAGGGAAAAGTTAAGTACGACCAAAAAATTAAGGAAGAGGATGAGTAAAGGTTTGAGAAGACCTAGTCTGTTATAACTGTAGCATCTCATAAGAACCAAATTTCATTTGCTGATCTAGTCAGTGACACAGGCTTGTAGTTCCTCAAAGCAGCAGAAAAGGGAACAGAGAAACTAAATAACCCACAAAGATATAAAACCTGGTATCAACCCCCAGCAAGACCTAGTACATTTGCTAGTCTGGAATACACAGAAGATAAAAAGTACACTGATAACAAGCAGACACAAAGCTTTTTTTTTAATAGCCAATAGGTGGATCTCCAACACACCCTGAGCTGCGTCTATCATACTTGAAGATGACTTAATGAGAGAGGCAAGGGAGAAGTCAGGTTTAAGCAATGACTCTGAAATTTTCAAAACATTCAGATGTTCTAGAACTAACCATATACTGAGAATGAAGCATGCTGTTATTCAGATATTCTAGGACAAGACAGACAGAGTATAAAGCATGCTTCTGATGTTTTTCAAGTTAATATTAGTTAACTATAATAGCTTGACACAAGAGGCATTAGAAACAGAACCAGGCACACTGCGGGAAATAAAGGAAGAACAGGAGAGGAGGTAAAAACCTATGGTCTCAAGTTAGAATTAACACATGTGACTCTACTAAGTTTAGGGATAATTAAAAATACCAAAGCAGCATTTCTATGAAAAAAATTTAATTGGGAAAGATTTATAAAGCATCAGCTATATAAAGTTGCACTGGACCTAGGGAATTCAGAATGTTCACATCAACGAAAGGTTCTCATAGGGATGGAATTACTTGTCCACCACAGTGATCGTCACACATACTTTATTTCAAACCTATCAAGGTGGGAAACTACACTCCCACACCCCCCCCACTTATATATATCAACTCCGAAATCGCACTACAGTGGGGAAAAGGGCAAATTTATACTGATGGCCAACTAACGCCCTTCCCTTCCCTATGGAAACCATTAGCTGATATGAACATTAATTGAATGGATGTTCAATGTAAAGGGGCCGACGATTAAGTATTCACAGAAAAAAAAACTTCGATGAAGTAATATAGACCCAGTAGACATGCAAGGGATGCATTTCTACATAAGGTGGCTTTGCCCCCACTCCCAGAAAATTGTTTGCAAAATTCACATTTTGAAGCCTTTTAATGGCACAGGGTTGACGTATCTTTCAGCACCAAGGCATTTTTCTGCCCCATGAAGTCTACCTGGAGCAGTACCAGAGGTTTATCCAAAAAGCTTATTTCATACTAAGTTAATAGTTATTCCAGTGTAATTTCAGGGAGCACTTCAGTCTAACATTTCTTCTGAAGAGGAAGGAACACACAATCAGAAGATACAGATTTGTGGAAAACTAAAAAGCATTTGAATAATCTAACCAAAAAGGCAAAAGGTAGGAGAAGAAACTGCCTCTTCTAATATGGTACAATATATGAAACACCATGTACTTGTACACATGGCAACTAGGAAGCACAGTTTGAGTCTGTGTAATAAATGTAATTCAAAAACAGTTATCTGACACCACCTGTGAATGGCATTACACAAAACTGAATTTAACAGACCACACTGCTTTGCTAAGGATGGTCTGCACTTGTCCCCTTACAGCTTTTGAGTATGGCTAAAACATTGTCCTCACCCATATTACCGTTTTCAGGCAATGCCAAATGGCCAAACCTTCTGACATAGCAAAACCAATGCAAGGGAATTAAAAGGTGCTACTTCTCAATTCCAGGAGTCTAAACAAGAAACTCCACTCCTTCCAAGCTCTCCTTGCTCTAGAGGATGCAGACATCTGTGCAGTTACCAAGACATGGTTTTTAAAGCCAAGGAGAGCACCCTGGCAGTACAATGCTATAACACCTTCCACAAAATTAGACCAGCTACTGCATTGGCAGGGACTAAATGTGGAGATATCTCAGTGTACATCAATAAAAAGGTCACTTCAATGCTGTTCAAATAGAATGCCGGGCTTGAGCTTTTCGATGTCCAAATTACCACAAAGTCCCATACCATAACTTTGCTAGCTAGAGGCCCCCTGCTATGAGCCAAGAAACCCATAACTCATATTTAAACTTATTAAAACACTTACCATTCAACCCAATACCATATTCATGGATGCCTAACTATCGCACTATAAACTGGGAATCGTACATGATCTCAAAGCTACAGGCCCAGAGATTCCTGGACTTTGCAAACACTAACAGCCTGGACCAGAAGTCCACACACTCACTAGCCAATAACAGCAAACATACTGAACCTCTTCCTCTCTAACATGGCAGAACACTACTGCAACCCCGCCCCCAATGTAATATCTTTTCTGGTAAGGTCAGTCCATAAAGCTCTCTCCTTTGAAGTAAAAAATAAAACCTGTGAACCAAGCTAACCCCATAGCATTTAGAAACTATTCTATGGCACACTTCCTATTATTATTAAGTGACAACCTGGTAAAATTTCAGCCACCCCAAACCCTGTGAAGACAGTTGCCTGTGCAGAATTGTTCACAGCTACTCTATACACGCTTGCTAACAAATGTATACAGACAGTTGAACCTATCAGAAATAAGATCAGAACAAACCCAAAAAGTATGCTATCCCGGTGGAATCCAAA
This sequence comes from Protopterus annectens, assembly GCF_019279795.1. Lineage (NCBI taxonomy): Eukaryota > Metazoa > Chordata > Ceratodontiformes > Protopteridae > Protopterus > Protopterus annectens. The sequence goes on along the minus strand of NC_056743.1, from coordinate 1,612,431,323 downwards.
CAACAATAGGTTATACAATATAAGGAAGCAAGCCATAGAAAAAGTCAGGAAATACAATGCCCAGCAAGTTAAAAACTCTCATCAATCTAAACAAACAAATCAAAAGGCAAATCAGGTCTACCAAAACCAGTTTTGAAGTAAAAATAGCCTCACAGGCCAAGGACAACTACACGGCTTTCTATAGCTATGTTTGTAACCTCAAAGGCCATACACAACAATGTGAACGGACCCAATGGAATGTGCATGGAAGCCAGAAGATATATCAAATCTACTGGCTAACAAATTCAGCTCTAATTTTAACCCCGTCACCCCTCAAGAAATATCATCAAACACCCCTCCCTCCAACCACCACCACTATGGAAAATGTCCTAAAAATACTCTCTAAGGTAGAGAATATCACATTGATGAGCACCAAAAATATCTTAGGATGCCTCCTAAATAGTATGAAACACACCAACTATCAGGACCACTGGAGTCACTATTTAACTACAGCCTAAAATAAGGATTTGTGCCATGAAAATGGAGAAATGCAACAGTCATCCCTCTGTATAAGTGTGGGCCATCTACAGACACCAGAAACTACAAATCTATTAGTCTGACTAGTCTCATATGCAAAGCCATGGAAAGAATTATAGGTTCATAGGTATATACTAGGCTAACTGCCCTTGCAGGCCATTTTAAGCCTAGCCAATCTCCCTTTTTGTGCTCAAATTAACCTATCCCATGGTTGATAACTATATTACCCCTAATGAGAATAAATTAGATCATGCTATAGATAATTTGAGGGGACCCATGTATGGGATAAAGTATTTAGAAGATGCATCAGTCCATTAGCAGTATGGGGGCAGTTCTGGGTAAACTTTCTCATCCACTGATCTAAAGTATGCTTAGACTCAGTAATGAGCTGGAGGATGCCTTGTATGCCAGACACAGGTCACCCCTTAGCAGTCTGTATGATACCAAGTATAGTGACACATGTAACACATGTTTAGGCCGTATATTCTTTTAAAGTATTTCTTGTTCTTTTATTTGTAATTAAATATATTTAAACCTTTCATTGTGGCTATTTGTGAGACATATTTAAGTTCTGAGAGTACTTACATATTTACTTACCTAATAGCCTTGCTCTTGGTCAAACTACCATTTGGATTAATAGTAACATTACACGGTAAGAATGGACACCCTTTGTTAAGGGCCTTAAAGTAGCTGATAAGGAAGTGGCAGGTGGCAGTGATAACTACATTATAGTCTGGGCAGAAGGGGGCATGGCTAGTAAACCCCTGCCAGCCTTTCCGAGCTGTGTGTGTGTGTATAAATCAAACCTCAAAGTGTGTGTGTGTGTGTGTGTGTGTGTGTGTGTGTGTGTGTGTGTGTGTGTGTGTGTGTGTGTGTCAGCTACTTAGGCAGGGGCATGAAGCACTGGTTGGACAAAGAGGATGCTGGAGGTCTTGACTTAGCCACTCAGTTGAGAACTCAAGTTTTCAGCTGTGCCAGTGGGGAGTCTTATTGGGAATCTGGAGAAAGAGAGAGAAACCACCCCCAGACTGACAGTGGTCTGTGCGTGCCCTTAAGGGAAACTGCACTTCATGCAGAGAGCTGCATCTTGAAATACTGTGTGTGTAATTTGCCATCCTCCCAATGTACATCCCCCACTGTTGCCAATGGTGAGGATTAAGGCCCCTTGATTACCAGGTCAGTGTTGGGGTGTCACATCACTATTCACCATTAAACTTATTTTTTGCAGGGGGTGGGAAGACCGCCCTGCACCTGCCAGAGAAAGGTGAATATTCTAAGTAATGGCATCTCAGACTTAGTGTACCTAAGCCTGTTCCTTCAGCCATTCAGTCACTGCATTTTGGGACTCGCTCTAGCCGGTCCCAACATTTCAAATGGTTACCTGTACACTGCCTACCTTGACATGGCCAAGGCATTTGATATTATACAGGATGGGGGAGTCCACAGCCACAAAAAGGCCAGTCACTAACAAAGTCCCTCAGGGCTCAGTGCTGGGTCTTGTCCTTTCTGACATCTAATTCTCAGAAGTCAAGTCTAACATTAAGGGCCAATGGCTCACCAAGTCTGCAGTTACTTACAAACTGGGAACAGTATAGAATCCTCCCAAGACACCAGTATCCTCCAGAAAGGGCTAATGCAAACAAATTAGTGGTGCAATAGATATAGTTTAAAACTCAATGCCAAGAAATGCATAATAGTATCCTTTGGAATGTTGGCCACCCAAGAAACTACCTCATTGATAACACACCCCTAACAGTAGACCCAGTAGTCAGGAATTTGGGGACGTATGCAGACAGTAAGCCGACTTTCAACTAACATGTGTCTAAGGTAGTAAGGAAATCATTCAATGTTGCTCAACTTGTAAGCAAGGGCATAGCATCTTGGTCCAAGGAAATCATTGTTTCACTGTGCTTGGGCCTCATCAAGCCCATCACTGAGTACAATGCCCCATTCAGTATGTACCTTACCAGCCACATGCAAGAACTGGAACATCCACAGAGTCTCCTCACAAAAAAAATAGTGGGCATTAACAACATGTCCTATGCAGATCGCCTCAAAGCACTATCCCTACACTCTGTTTCTTACAGACATCTGAGGGGGTAATCGATGTCTGGCATGCAAGACATCCCAAGAACCTGCTATGACGGACCTCTTACATATCCATAAAACAAACAGCATCAGAGCTACCTGATCCAGGGACTTAAACCTTGCTTGCAACATAAACAGAATATGTTAGAGGGACAGGTATATGTCTCAGAGCATAATGCTTCTCTGGAATAGGCTTTCCATCAATGTGAAGTAGAGTTCTTCTCTGTCCCTAATAAGGTAAACCTGGACCAGTAGATGGAAAATCAGAATTTCACCCCTGGTCTGTAAGCTTTGTCTCTAAACGACAGAGGCAACCTGTAAATGTATGACCAAAAGCTTACACGTACTCATAAAAATAACTTCTAGTTCACCAAACGTATTGGACACACTTGGGATGCATGGCTAGGCTTAAAAATGTCCTTGTGGTTGTTAGCCTAGCATATACCCATGAACCTAGAAGTTAGTACAGTGTTAAAGTGGCTTTATTTAAGTCACAGAATAAGTAGATGACTAAAGTTTATTACTTGAAATTAAAAGTCTGAAATAGGCTACTCAATTAAACAGTGATAAAGGGAGCTGTCAAAAATGATGCCATGAAAAACCAGTAAGAGTGCATCAATAAGCATAAATGTTTAAAAACGGAAAATGGGGAAACAAAATACTGCTGTGCAAGCTAGCATTTAAAACACTTATTTGTTTACTGTAGGAGACGGTAACAGTGCCAGACCATGAAAGAGATGAGAAGATTAATAATTAAAAAGTCCAAGGCCTTCTGTGACTGTATCAGCAGTTACAATTGAATGAAATGTTGTTGGCAAACAATGTGCAGGATTAAAGTTAATGACATCTACCGTGCTGTGTATGGTTTTAATCTTTGCACACAAATAGAATCAGGATAAAGAATAATCAAAAACAGGCTATTGGAAATTATAATGACAGCAAGCAAAGTTCAAGTTCCATGTAAATAACCTAACCAAGAGCAAACATATGAAATGACACTGACAATTTACTCAGAACATACACAACTGTACAGAGGCTGACAAAAACTAGTACTAAAGCTCAGCAATGACAATCTTATAGTTCTAGAATTTTTTGAAAGCAAAACAAAATTAAGGCAGCTTATTTTATTTATTTTAATTTATTATACAAGAAGGAAAAGGGTAGTGGCTCAACGGTCTCCATTAATTGAATATATAAGGGTAATACTGCAGATACTAAGCAGTCAACAGAACATTGACCCTCAAGTTTTTCAGTCAAGGGACAGTGCAGTGGTCCAATGGTAGCATTGTCGCCTCACAGCAAGAGGTTCTCCGGTTTGATTCTTGGCTGGAGTGCCTTCTGTGCGGAGTCTACATGCCCTCCCTGCATTTGTGTGGGTTTTCTCTGGGTACTCCAGTTTCTTCCCATGTTATAAAGAAATGCATCTTGAGTGTTTCTCCCTGGGCCTCTACTGAAAACTGGCCCCATTCCAAGTCGGACTTTCCTTGTAAAGAAATGTGAAACAAAATAAAATAAAAGTTACGTCTTAAATCAGATTTGTGCTACTCTGTCTATGAAAAGACGAATGGGGTAGATGTTTAAAAATGTCATGGAGATAATGGAAAAATGATTTAAATAACTATAGGTAAAAGTCACTAGCAGCAGAATTTGTAACTGTTAGAAACTAAATTGCATTTGCAACCACTCAATACCCTACTAAAGGAAACATTTTGATTAAAAGGTGCGTACAACAATTCTGAACAATTCTGACACTGTTGAAAAATACAGCTGTACCAGGTTGTGGGAACATATTAAGAGTTTATAAGATTCAACGTTTGATGCAAAGAGCAAGCAGATTACAGGCAAGGAAAAAAAATGCACAATTTGTCTCAAAAAAATTAAAAATACGCACAAAAATCCTAAAATGCAGACTGTGGGCCATGTCAGCTGCAAACTTAATAACTTCACTTTAATTAGATGCATTAAGAAACAGCCAAAGCAATAAAGTCTAGAATAATGTGGAAGAGGCCATACAAGACATACCTGCTGGAACTCATCCAGAAAAACCTACACACAAGTAAAGAGGTTATAATCCAAACTGTGTTCACTTGGGAAAGTGTCAGATCAAATGAGAGAAGAATTTTCCCTGCCAAACATGGAAATTGCTATGACATCTGTCTTTGATTAGTAGCTTTCTTCTCTTTCTAACAGTCTAAACATCCACAATTGTAAGTCGCATCCAACTCATATACTACCCTCTAAACAGCCACAGAAATCCACGGGGTTTACTAAGCAAGTAAGGAATGGAATTAGATTGCCAAGCCTTCCTTCCATATCACACGTACATGCAATATGGACAATTTAAAGTCACCAATCCATGTACTGCATGGCAGGAGGAAACAGCAGCACCCCCAAAAAAAAAAAGTAGGACATGCATACTTAAACAGAAGGCACCCCAGCTGAGAATCGAACAAAGCAACTTCTTGCTGTGAGGTGACAATGCTACTCACTACCTTCACTGTGCCATCTCCTTCACTTGAGAAGTGAGTAAGCAATTACTTATTCATGACTTCCCAAACTTTTGCAGCACAGCTATATTTTTGCAAGGGGGGAGTACTTCCTGTAAATATATTTAACAGCCAAGCAAATAAAACAATTTCTTTACCTCTTTTTTGGTAAAGCAAAATTTGAATAAGACAGAACACAGAAGAGCCTCATGACCTTTTGATTTCAGGACAAGGACTCAAGTTCATCAGAAGCAAAACTGCAAATGGCAACTCAGCATGTCATAAAATAAACATTACATTCTGTTTCAGCTTCAACACACTGCCTTCATAAGCAATTATTATCTCACTGTTAGTGACCCAAGTTAGAATAATGTCTCAATGCCTGTAGGACCTGGCTGGGATTGATGGGATTAAGCATCAGCTGTTAACTCACTCATCCACTGATCCTTTGGTGGGGGGCTCTGGTTTACTACAAAAGTGATACGTAGCAGGAACACTAAGTGTTACCTAGTGGAGTTCAAGCCTGCTGAGCCAGCACTAACATCATGCATTCACATCAAGAAGCCAAGGGGAAAGTGGCATGCAGAGGCATGCTTCCTCTTGTAAGACAGCAATGGTGGAGATTGGAGGAACTGTCAAGGAGGGAAAAAGGGTACTCCTAAGGGGAGAGGTTAGGCCACTCCTCTGAGGACCAGCAAGCTAGTCCAATCCCCACCACCCAGTTTTCATTTGGGAATGGAGGGCTGACTAGTATTCCTGAGGAGGAACAGACTGGGAATGCCCAGATCCTGTTCCCACAAGAAAAAAGCATGGACTGACTGGATACCAGTAGTGGAGCCACTGGGCAAGGGCCTGTGTGGGAAAGCAAAAAAAAGAAAGTGACTAAGCTTTCTGATTTTACATTTTTATTCCATCTGCATACAGTTAAAATACTTCACCTTCCTGCTTTTTCATCACTTACATTGCTGCCCAAATTTATTTTTATTTATTTATCACAGCAGAGTTCTAATGTGTACTACATAGAAGTAATGAATGAGGTATTTTTCAGCATGGGCATTTTTTCTGCTATGTCACAGGTGTTAAGCTCCATGTATAGAATATTAGCTTGCTTACCACCTTATCATATTGTAATAAAAGACATATTTCTCTATGTCCAGAACACCATTAAGGCACTAATAAAACAGTAGAGCTCTGATGAAAATATGGATAATGCCTAGTCTATGTAAATATTTGCTATTTTCCACAGAAAGATTAATTCTGACAAAACATATTAACTGTTAGGCCTACTTACTACTTCCACTTTTTTTCCAAATACCTTATAAGTGTCTCCATATTTCCAATTTTTCTGTGCCGGTTTTTATCATCAACAATAAGGATGTTCTAATCGTCCAGCATCACTTCCGAAGAAAATACAACTCCATCTTTGTTTCCCACTTGAGCTCTCTATTATCATATATTTTTTTTAACATATCATACCCTCTCTGCCAATTCCCTTGGGCTAATTAAATTCATTCATTCATTCTAAGACTACCTGATCAATCAAATTCCACATCCCAGGTGAGCTAAAACCTATCTCAGCACCCAGTGGATGCAATTCCAGTTTACTGATGGACACGCGCACACACACAATTTATAAATCAGCAATTAAACTACAATACGTATTTGGGGTGTTTGAGGGAAACAGAAACTGGTCAAACTCCACCCACGAATTGCAGGGACAATATGCAGACTCCACAGGGACATCTCTCCAAAAAAAAAAAGGGCAAATTAGAGAAGCAAGTACATTGAAGCAGTAACTCTAACCACTGCATTACTGTGTTATCATATCCATTCTCTGACAAATTTAAGGCCACACAATTTACTCCCCTTTTTAAGATTTCTGGTAAATTCTGTGAATTATTTGTAATGTCTTTGTAGTCGGTCTATATCCTTGGACAGACAAAAGAGGTCTCCAAAACTGCATACAATGGACAGTATCTTGCCTGCTGTTTACAGAGAAAGGATAACAACTTTCTCTTTTCTACCTGTGATACAGGTTCATAGGTAGATACTAGGCTATCGGCCCAAGGGCCTAAGTAAGCCTAGCCAGAAAGGTACCATAGCTTACGCCACCCAAGAAAGTTATTTTCCTGTGCCACTGTCCAGCAGAGACACAGAAGTGATCCCCGGGGTGTATTTCCTATTTCCCATCCACTCATCAAGATTTTTCTTGAAGAGTGCTAATGAAGAACTTTGCTTGACATAGATGGGTAGCTTGTTCCAGAGTATAGGAAGTCTCTGGGACAGGAATCTATCCCTCCAGCGTGTCCTGTTTATTGTGGTGACAAGGTTTAGGTCCCTAGAGCGTGTAGCTTGGAGGGATTGGGATTTCTTTAGGTGTAGCATGTCCAACAGCTCTGGGTTTGACATAGCTTTATATGTTAGGCAGAGATCATCTCGGAGTAGGCGATATGCTACAGAGTAAAGCTGGAGTTTTTTGAGACGGTCAGTGTAGGGCATTTGTTTGAGGCCAGTAATCCTCTTTGTGAGGTACTTCTGTGGCCTTTCCAGCTGATGTCTTGTGAGGTACATTCCAAAAGGGGCGTTGTACTCTATAATGGGTCTAATGAGTGACGAGTAGAGGGGAACAATGACCTCTTTTTTTCCTGGATGAGAACCCTTTTATGATGAGGTGTGCCACGTAGAAGGACTTCCTGACTACTGTGACGATGTGACTATCAAAGGAGAGATTACTGTCCACCTGGGTCCCAAGGTCTAGTTAGGAAAGCTTTGACCCCTATTGATCATATTTTGGTCGATTCCTGGGATTTTTTGTGGAGGATCAAAAGGGATTATTATAACAAGGAAGTTTCCTTTTCTACAATTGACGTTGTCGATTTATTTACATCTATTCCCCGTGACAAGGGACTTGAGTTATTCCATGAAGTTTTAATAGAGAAAACTAATTTGAGTAACACCACGATTAATTTTATTATTGAACTTATGGAGGTGATTCTCAAAAATAACTTTTTTAGTTTTAGTGGGGAATTTTTCCGACAAGTAAAAGGGGTGGCAATGGGTAACAGTTGTGCACCTCTATTTGCCAACCTTGTTATGTACAAGTGGGAAATTACTTTTGTTTTTAGATCTCCTTATAACGAACAATGGTTGTTATACTTTAGGTTCCTTGATGACCTCTTCATTTTATGGAAAGAGGGTGAAGTCCATGAGAAATTTTTGAATTTTCTGAATGGAATATGTGAGTATTTCAAATTCACTGGTAAGAACGGGAATTCACACATTAATTATTTGGATGTCAAAATAATGAAGGATGTAGGATCCAATTGTTTTTAATCAAGTGTGTATAGAAAACCGACATTCTCTAATGACTACTTAGAGTTTTCAAGTAGCCACCCAACCTATGTCAAGAGGAACATTGTGAAAGGGCAAATGGTTCGGGTTACTAGAATGTGTTCAAATTTGGATTTAGCCAAAACTGAAATAGATTTTTTGACCAGTATGTTTAGGGCGAGGGGATACCCACTGGACTTTGTCAACAATATTAGGGACCAAGTGATAAGTGAATGGGGTCTCAGATTTAAGCCATTACTTGGTGATGAGGAAGTTAACCCAACCCAAGGCCATTGTCAAGATAGGGACTTCACACAGACGATGGTGTTAACATACGGGGAAACCTCATCTGGAGTAAAAAGTATTATAAAAAACAATTGGATTTTGTTTAAAGGGAACCCAGAACTTTTGACAGTTTTAGGGGATGAACCCTTTTTTACATACAGGGTCAATAGGAATTTGAAAGGTCTCTTGGAAATCCAGGTCCGAAAGAAAAAAGACAATACAAAAGGGACCACTAAGTGTGGGGCCTGTGAATACTGTAAATATGTAATAGATACCCCATCGATTGTATTGGGACCCTACAACACAGTTTATTTTAGTGCAGGTTCTTGTACCACCACGGGCTTGGTGTATCTTGCTGTATGTCAAACATGCAGATTTTTTTATGTAAGGAAAACAGAAAGAAAATTGAGTAGGAGAATCTACGAACATCTTTACAGTATTTTAAGGAAGGACGAAAACAATGCCCTTTACAAACATGTTTTCCTGAACCAGGATCATTTATTTCGGTTTGGTATTCTGGAGGTTGTTGAGAAGGGTTTCAGGGTGGGTGATTGGGCAAACCAACTGCTCAGGGCAGAAGTGAGATGGCAACTTAGGTTAAATCAAGAAACCAACTGGAAAGTCCAACAATGAAAACAATATATAGCTGACGAGCTATGCAAAAGTCCCAGTAAAACGAAAAACCGCACAGGCACTAATGCTGGAAATCTCCTTCTTTATTATTCACACAATAAAAAAACTGCTTCTGGTTAGGTTGAGCGCTTTCATCTACTGACGTAGATTTCATCAGAACCAATCTAACCATTGCTAACACCCTTTTTATACAATGTTTAATTCATTAATTGCATTAATTTAAAAACAATCAATACTTAATTCATTAATCAACATTTAAAGTGCACTGTGCTGGATTCCCTACTACTAACTCTATAATGTACTGACTACTTTAAAAACTCCTAACTAAAAAACACTCTTTGAAAATATGTATATTTTTAAAAAACCACAATTCATGTACATCTGGTAATACCTAAATACTATAAGTATGAATCACCATGAGATGACTATATTGATTACTAAATATCCTGATAAATATTTATGTGCTCATAACTATTAAAAATGTTTAAAAATTGTTTAAAAATATAAACAAATGCACCTGACACCCACTTAACCTTCTAACATGGGTTTGATGGAGATGTATTCATTTAAACCTGGGTGCTCTGATGCATTTAATTTGATCTGCCAGCGTGTCTCTTTTTCCAATAATTTCGTCTTAACATTACCACCCCTGGGATTCACATGAACCTGTTCAAGAATGCCAAACTCAAATCTCCTACATTCATTGTTGGCCTCACAATGCCTCCATAATGCATTATTCATATCTTGTTTCCTCATTCTGTAATAATGCTCGTAAATTCTATTTTTCAGACATCTTGAAGTCATCCCCACATAGTAACAAGAACATGTTGAACACTTGGCTAAGTAAATCACATTTTTAGTTCTACAGTTCCCTTTACATAGCTTTATTTTTGTTCTATGATTATTGTCTAATGTCAGTTCACCAACCTTTAATATGTATTGACATTGTTTACAACTGCCACATTTTGTTGTACCTCTCTCGGTTCTTTCAACCATGTTCTTCATTTGGTTTAATCTCATCTTCATATTCATTCCATTTCTGTACACAAATACTGGTTTGGGACCTACTATTTTATATATGTACTCATCCGTTCCCAAAATATTCCAATTTTTCTCTATTATGTCTTTAAATTTATTCACCAATGGGGCATATTGTAACACGCAAGCCCTACTGTATTCATTATTTATATTCCTGGAGTTCACTACACAGTCCTTACTTCCCAATATGGGTTTATATTTTTTTCCCCATTCACTTTTCACATATTCTATAGTATCGGCCACCATAGACATAGGGTACCCCCTATTAATAAACATGTTTGCTATATAATTTAACTCAACTAATACTTCCTCATAAACTGAAGTCATCCTTGCGGCTCTGATACATTGTCCTTTTATAATGCTTTTCTTCTGGTGCTGTGGGTGACAACTGTTGAACTCCAAATAATCATTACTAAATGTCTCCTTTCTGTACAGATTTGATTTGAATTTCTTATTATCTATTGTAACTTTGGTGTCCAAATAGGAAAGACTTTTTTTATTCTTATTAACTGTAAATCTTAAATAGTCGTTCCTACTATTGAGATAAATCATGAAATTGTCTAATAATTCCTCCGTGCCCTTCCATATTATAAAGACATCATCCAAAAACCTGTAATAACATCTGATATAGCTATTCCACCTGGTTTTGAAAATGTACTCTTCTTCCCAATGTAAAAGGAACAGATTTGCAAACATGGGGGCACATGCTGCCCCCATGGCAACTCCCCTCTGCTGTCTGTAATACTCTCCTTGAAACATGATGAAATTGTTACTCAGTACAACCTCCATGAAAACCATAAGTACACTTATTTTCTCCCATGATAGTTTGCTATATTTACTCAAACTGTCCTGAAATCTACTGAGTCCCTCATCCTGAGGAATACTTGAAAATAAGTCGACCACATCTATTGTTACTAATAAACAATCATCAGTTATAAAATCGTCCTTTAATCTGGAAAGAAAATCCCAGGAATCCTTAACTATATGTGGGATATATGTATATACATTTTTTAACCATCCGTCCACAACTCTCCCCATTGCAAAAGTCTTGGAATTGCTTCCCGAGATTATAGGCCTGAAGGGTGGTTCCTGTACATTTTTATGAACCTTAGGTATACCTACTATTGTTCCTATAATAGGATACTCATTTTTAACAAAATTATACATTTCTACATCTATTCTATTATCAATAAGTAAATCTTCTATTATGAGATTGATTTTATTATATGCTACATTAACCTCATTTAAAGACGTTACTGTATAATTCCCAGAGTTAAGTAATATATTAGTAATTTTGTTATTATAATCCTCTGTATTAAATATTACCACCCCTCCACCCTTGTCGGGTTTCATTATTCTAATTTGGTTGTTGTTTTGCAATTTCTCCAATAACTGGAATTCATTCTTGGTGAGGTTAGTGATAAAGGATTTATTTTTACCCATTTCAGCATATAATTCCTTTATAACCATCCTTTCATATGTGGCAAGTGTGTTGTTTAAAGGTGGTGTAAATTTACTAGGTTTCTTATAGACTTCATGGTTTAACATTTCCTTCCCTTTAAAATATACCGCTAGGTTGAGTTTTCTGAGATATTTTTTAAAATCTACTACATAATCAACCAAGTTACCCCTATTATTGGGTATAAATTTCATACCCTTTGACAGTAACTTGAACATGTCAATATTAACTTCCAAGCTGGTGTAATTATAAATGCTAAACTCATTCCATCTATACTGTATATCATTGATTTTAATGATTTGTTCCTCATTATTACCACATGCCCTGTCTAAATGTTTTAACAAGTTCTGTTCTCCTGTGGGTACCAATTCCCTCTTCCCATCTCTCTCTCCTGTATAAACACTCTGGGCTGTTCTTTTTCTAAAAAATGATTGAATTTATTATTCATACCAACACTATGTTTGTATGCAGGTCTATCTCTATATATGTGTTCATTCTCACCTTTAAACGTATGCTTTGTTTTTTTTATACTATTGTTCTTAGAATCAAATCTATAAGCTTCTCCTTTTTCATACTGCCATAAGTCACGCTTCAATTTTTTGCATTTCCTCTCCATCTGTATATTAATCTGCTTTTCAACCCATGTAAATTGTGCATTAAACTCTGATACATTTTCTTCAAATAACAAATCACTAGTAATGATATGATCTAACTCCTCTATTTCCGTCATTAATTGACATATTCTTTTATCATTGCAAGTGATAAGATATTTCATAAATGTGAATCCAAAATTGTCTAACATTTTACAACATTCTTTCAACTGTTCATGTTTCATTTCTACCCCCATAGGCTTCTTGTAAAATCTAAGCCCCATCGGGACCACTTGCACATCTATACATCTCTTCAAGTAGGCATTATCTAACTGTAATGACTTTAACACTTTCAATTTTTTACCAAACTGGTGTATAAAATCCTTTAAAGTCATATCAATGTTAGCGTTTGTTTCATTTTCAGTTCCATAGTTAAAACGCTTGTAGCCATTTTCAAAGTCAAATTTGCTGTCTAAAAAATTGTCTAAAGTGAAACGCTGCTTGTCGTGCATCTGAAACGCACTTTGATTTTGATTTACAGTACCTTTATTCCCTTTGCTATGAGCCATCATAGCATAAGTCCTTTTCGGCACCGTTCTCTTTGGCCTTGCACCCGAAATAATGTAGTTCTCGTCCTCCGATCTAACCATCTCCTTAACTTTATTTCTTGCTTCTCCCGAACTGGTGGTAGATCCATTAGAGGTCCGTCTACTCCTCGTGGCACAAGTTCTCTGTGCATTGGGTATGTTGACCGATGTATCTGGCGTTTCCGGTGCTCGTAGATTCAGCTTCCGGTTCTGCGTTTCACCAATAGTAAGCTTGCTGTTGGTCTGAGTGACAAGTTCAATGAGCCTGGTTAGCTCCCCCTTCATGATTGCCATCTCAGACTGCAACCTTTGAATATCGTCTCTTCTCGGAGAGAAGATAGACGGCAATTCGTCAAGGGAATCCATAAGTGTAAACGACTACAAATCAAGAAACCAACTGGAAAGTCCAACAATGAAAACAATATATAGCTGACGAGCTATGCAAAAGTCCCAGTAAAACGAAAAACCGCACAAGCACTAATGCTGGAAATCTCCTTCTTTATTATTCACACAATAAAAAAACTGCTTATGGTTAGGTTGAGCGCTTTCATCTACTGACGTAGATTTCATCAGAACCAATCTAACCATTGCTAACACCCTTTTTATACAATGTTTAATTCATTAATTGCATTAATTTAAAAACAATCAATACTTAATTCATTAATCAACATTTAAAGTGCACTGTGCTGGATTCCCTACTACTAACTCTATAATATACTGACTACTTTAAAAACTCATAACTAACAAACACTCTTTAAAAATATGTATATTTTTAAAAAACCACAATTCATGTACATCTGGTAATACCTAAATACAATAAGTATGAATCACCATAAGATGACTATATTGATTACTAAATATCCTAATAAATATTTATGTGCTCATAACTATTAAAAATGTATAAAAAATGTTATATATTATATATATATTATTATATATTATATATAAAAACTTAGGTTAAATGCCACCATAGTACCAGGGATTAATGATCATATTAGTATTAAGCCCGAACTTAGATATCGGGCATCTAAACTTTAACCCCCACTTTTCAACCCTTTAGGTTTCTTTAAAGCAGTACATATATACAAAAATGTTCTAAGGTTTGTCTATATATATATATATATATATATATATATATATTTTATATATTTTTACATGTATGATATATTTTTGTATTTATTTCGTTGTATGTACAACATTTTATGTTTTATGTCTATTATGGGACCTTTTTATAGAGTTTTTGGAGGTTTTAAAACAACTTAATTCTTTTAGAATAACATTGTCACTTTAATTTCAAGAGCTGCTGTGGTTAATGACAATCAGCTTGTTAGTATAAAAGGGCT